>NW_007727616.1:153939-155405 GCF_000696425.1 Galeopterus variegatus | reverse complement strand
GGCGGGGGGCGGAGGGGGGGGGGGGGGGGGGGAAGGGGCGGGACGCATTCTTCCCTCCTCCTCCTCTCCGTGCATCCTGAAAGCAGGCAGTGGAGTCCTGGGGGACACTACTGGAGAGTCGGGGGGGATCCCCGTGGCGGGGTGAGAAAGAAGCCAGAAACTATAGGGAGAGAAAGTGAGTAAATAAAATAAGGTGTATATGTGGAGGAGGAGGGGCCAGGACACCTTAAATTCTGGGTATCCCAGCCGGCTTCCCAAGGGTTAACCCCTTCAGACCCCCGGGAACCCCCTAGTGACGTCAAGGGCGGGGTCTGAGCCGCCGGGCGGGGATGCCGGGGAGATAATGCGGGGGGGAGGTCTCTGGACCCCGCCCCCCTAGGGAAAACCACCCTTATTCCGCCCTTTACATCTCTCCCGGAAAACCGCCCCGCCTTCTCCTTCAACTGGAACGTAAAAAGACATTCTATGAAGACCCCAGTTCTACAGCTCCCTAAAACGCTCCGTCCTCACTCTACGGGGTCCCCTTTCCCTAATCCTATCCCCAAGGCTAGCTGCCCAGGGCTGATTGTTTCGGGGTCATGGGGCCTGAAAGAGGATTCAGAGCGGGGAGCAAGGGCAGGCAGGGTGGTCTGAGTCAGAGGAGGGGCCTCGGTCCCCAGCTCCCGTTTGGGCGGGGGACCAACGGAGATACACAGGCTGACAGTGGCCAGTGGTCTCGCCCAGCCCCAGTAGGGGTCTCCCTGCGGCTGGCTCCAGATGCCCTGGTGGTCCTGAGGTCAGAGGGTCAAGACAAGGTCTCCCCAGCTCCTCCTCAGCGCCCTGCCTACAGCCCTTAGGACTCAGGAGTCCAAAATTCCTTGGGATCATTATAGGGCCTAGACTAGACCTTGGACAGCCCTCAGCCCCCTTCCTAGTCCAGAAGACATTCCTCTGCCCCCAAACAAGCATCCTCAGGCACGTCTGTCACAAGACAGGTCAGGGGTTCAAGCCCACCCGCCCCCCAGTGGTTTTGTTGTCTCACACACACCCCCATCCCCACCCCACCTAGAGCTCCCTCCTTTACGGTCCCTTCCTTTCAGAAACACTGACGTCTTCCTGCACGGCGCTCAGAGACACACCTGGAATTCCCTCTCTACCACGCAGACCTCCAGCTAGCCATCCCTCCAGCCTCTTCATCCCAACCTCATGAAAGAGATGTTTCTAGTATATGGAAGAGGCCGAGACAGACAAAGAGATCCACGGTTGCCTGGGACAGAGACACACAAACTGTCAGAAGAAAAAAAGAAAAAGAAAAGACATAGGAAAGGAGAGATACAAATAAAAAAAAATTCTCCAAACTTTTTAATATCTCACTCTGGGCTCTTCCACCCCCATTCTTCCTCTGCACCCCAGGTCTCCCTCTAGGCTGGGATGAGTCCCTCGGAAGCAGAGCATCCCCTCAGGCCCCTTCCCCCACCACTCCCAGG
>NW_007727616.1:126445-153337 GCF_000696425.1 Galeopterus variegatus | reverse complement strand
GGGGGGGGGTGCCGGGCTTATTGCACCCCCAGGACCCCCAGGATCCTCCCCCTCCCTAGAGGGACCCTATACTGCCTACCTCCCCCCCACTTCACCCCCCCCACCCCCGGCTGAACACGCTGCTCTCGGTGGGCAGTAAATCCCGGCATGGATCCCTGGATCGGCTGTCCCCGAAGAGGCCCTCAACCAGAGCCAGAAAAACAAAAACAAAAATATTGCGGGGCGGGGGGAGAAGTTCATCTGAGAAAGATAATATTGGAGGTAAGGTCGTCGACTTTGGTGCTAACTGAGCATTCTGCCACCATGTAGTTTATGTGCGGGCCTCACCCTTTGGATGGAATTTGGAGGGGTTGGGACAGAGTTGGGGTTGGGGTAAACCGAGTTGAGGGGTTGCGAGCGCTGACAGGTGAGGGGTCTACGCAACATAAAAAAGAGGAGCAGTGACTGAGGCTCCGAGTGCAGGGTGTGTGTTCGCAAGGTTGCTGAGGAGCCTTGGGTCTGAAGCACCTTTCCCCAGAAACCCCGGTCTCCTCGAAGGTCTGTAGGACTGCGGCCACCTCCGCACCTCTCTACTGCGGGCTCTTTCCGCTCTTCTAGGCTTTCTGCTCCCTCTGCTGGCCCTTCTGGCACATGACACCACCTCAGAGTCTGATTGGAAGCAGAGGAGAGTGGGGGCGCTGACGGAGATGGAGCCTTAAAAAGTCCCCTCAACAAAGCCCAGTTAGGAGCCCAAGGAGGGGGATGTATGAGCCCAAAGAAAATGAGGAACGCACTGGCAGAGGCTGCTAGTGCCCAGCGGTAGTGCCTAGCTGACAGGGAGTGCCATGTCTCTTTGTATTTGTGTTGCCATGGTCACCGGATGCAGGGGAGTGGGCAGCTATTTCAGTCTCTCTAACCTTTGAAAAAGAGAAAGCATGGTGGGGGAAAGGCGTCCCTTCCCCTTTCTGTCACCCCTCAGACAGACCTCCCACATCCTAGCTCTGCTTCTAGGGACCACCTCCTTGGGCCTGGAAAGTCAGTGGGTTAACTGTTCAGTCTGAGAGTCAAAGGGTGAAAGAAAAGGTGAAGCTAGGGGAAGTCTGGGACACTACAAATACTCCTATAGGTAGTAACTGTGGAGAGATAAGGAGGCCTGTTTGAGCCTACCTCCCCCACATGACTTTGACCTAGACCAGTTATACCCAGAAGGTCAGGAACCCACTCAGTCAAGCCAGACTAACAGTCACTGAAAAGGGAGGGACCCTACATATGCTCCTATCCTACAGGCATTTATTGAGCATCTACCATATGCCAAACATTGTGTAAAACATTGTAGATATAAACATGAATAAAGTATATTCTCTGCCCCCAAACTATTTGCCATCTTTGTGCTAGAAAAAGACATGATAAATAATTAAAACAGAACCTTCAGGTTTTTCAAGGTGCTATAAATACCAAAGAGGGAGGTTCCAACCTCTGCTTGAAAGGATATAGGAAGACTTCACTGAAAAGGTAATGCCTGAGCTATGTCTTATATTCATAGTGCTTTAAATGGGAGTTGTCCACAGAGAGAAGCAATGGGAAGGGCATTCCAGATACAGACAACAGCATTGCTAAGGCACAGTAGTGTGAGAGAGGAAGCACTATATCCAAGGAAAGACAAGATTGTATCCTCTGGCTCCTGCAGGGAGACATGTGGCATGTGATTCTAGAAAGTGATAGGGATAAGATGTTGGTGAGGTATGAATCACAGATCATATCCAGTTTTCCTCAACCTAGGGTACTACAAACACCCTGAAGCACTGAGGAAATATACACAGGTGTTTGTTTTTTTTCTTTTTTTTTTTTTTTTTTTTTTTTTTGGCAGCTGCCTGGTACCCGGAACTGAACCCTTGACGTTCATGATGTTACAAGGCTGTGCTCTAACCAACTGAGCTAACCAGCCAGCCTACTCTTAAAAATTGAGCTTTTGTTTGTGACTTATATCTATCAATTCACCATATTAGAAATTAAAACAAAAAATGTTAACACAAGAATACGCAAGCACACATTCCATTAACGGTGATGTCAGAAAGATGATGTAATCACATGTCACACATTCTCTGGAAAATTTCACCATACAATTTAGAGATAATGAGAATAAAAAAGACAAATGACATCTTAGTATTATTATGAAAATAGTTTTGACCTTGTGACCTCTGAAAGGTCTTAGGTCTCCAGACTACACTTTGAGAACTGTTGCTCTGAATTGTCACCCCAACCCTTCTTCATGACTTACACTTGTTGATTTTCTTTCTCATTTTTATTAAGAAAGTATAAATGTTTCTCTCCCCAGTGAGTCCTGTCCCTCAGGGAAAACTAGGAAACTTCTTAGGTTCAGCACCGCTCTTCCCTGACTCCCATTTCTGGGGCTCTCCTAGATACCCTCCCTCGGTGCCTCGCCCATCTCCCTCTTGGCCCTCCCTTAAAGCACTTCAACAGTCCTTACCCTTGGCCAGCTTGTTTGCTCTGTCCCACGCTTGCTGGGCCCACTGTCTCCTCCCTCCACTTGAGGACTTTCTCTTCTTGGAAGAGACTAAGTAATTTTTCTCTGCCTTCTTCCCTCCCTCCCTCATTAGCCTTTGCCATCCTCTCACAGGGCTTAGAGTAGGAAATCATGCTTTCTGGGTAGACCCCTTTAGAGGAAACACTTTACCCATCTCCCCATACATCAACCAGTCTGGAATAGGCCAGAGTCTGGAACAAGAAGGAGCCCATTTGGGTCCCCTACTTGTCAACCCAGTCATATTGCCAAGTGGCCTGTTGGGTGGGGGTGTGGATCAAGAATCTGATGCCTCCAGCCCCAGATACCCTTTGCCTGGGAACCCCCAACTTGACCTCTTCACTTCAAACCCCTAGGTCCACTTGCTAGCTGCAGCCACAGGCCTCCACCACCATGTCTGGCACATCTGTCTTGACCACATTGCCATTATGGTCGAGGTAGAGAAGAGAGAGAGATCTTCGGGCAGTGGGGACACAGCAAGAAGTACCCACGGGCCAAGGATTGTTGGCTTTGAGGAGGCTGAAGACAGCAGAATGGAAGGAGGCAGCAATGCCTGGGCTGCCGGCCAGGTGGGGGGGGCACTGTCCACTGCAGTAGTTCAGCTGGTACCCCTCGGGCTGCAGGATCCAGTCCCGCCATCCCAGTTCCTGGAAGTCTACATAATGGTCTCGCCTACAACATAAGGGGGTCTCAGGCTCACAAGTGGGGGTCCTCCTTCTGGCCCGGCCTGCTCCAGGTTCTTTGGCCCGGATCTTAAGCTCCAGGAAGGGCTGCTGGTGTCCTGCTGTGTCCAGGAGCCGCCTTGGTTGTCCAGCAACTGTGCTATTGACTTCTAGAAGTCTGCAGTCCAATTGGAGTTTCAGGACACCAGACTCATCACCCCTCAGGCCACTAGAGGGCAGAGTCAAGGCATGCCAGCCCCGGGTAGTCACTAGGTGCTCAGCCAGGAGGGCACGGGACCCTCGGTGCCTTCTCTTTGGGCCCCATTGGAAGATCCTCAAGTAGAGAGTGTAAGGAAGGGTGGGGAGCACGTGCAGCCAAAGGCGGGCGTGGTACAGGTGGTGGGACTGAGGAATGGACAAGTGGAAAGTGAGCATAGAGCTGCAGGTTGAAGTGGAGGAGTCTGCTGGAACAAAAGCCGGAGAAGGGAAAGAAATGTGAGCAGAGATGAAGCTCTCCTCTGAGACTCCCCCAAGCCCTGTCCACTCCTCTCCCTCACACCCACTTTTTTTTTTCTTTAATAGAAAAAGCAGGGACTGCTTGTATTCTCTGAAACCAGTCCCTGCTCCACCTCCTCCTTCTCCTGCCACACCCTACTCCCTCTGCCTCTTCTGCCAGCCTCCCCTTCTGCCCTCTTTCCCTGTCTGCTCTCAACCTGTCTCTCCCCACCTACCTGTGATGGTAGCAAAGCTGATGACCTCCTCCCCATTCCCTGAAGCTGCATTCCCCAGTTGTAGTCTCCGGAGGGCTCTGGTCAGTGCTGCCTGGGGTGGAGGATGAGTTGATCTGGGACGACTGGTAAGGTGCAACCCTTCCAGGATTTGCTGCTTGGCTAGCTCCAGGACCACAGCTCGTTCTTCTTGGGGTGCCAGTGTGGGATCCCCACAGGAGGGACATACAGATCCTGTTCCCTGTGCCCACACCAGTGCCCACAGCAGCACCAGCCAGAGCTGGACATCAGGGAGCCCCATACTCCTGGTGGGTGGTTCTGGGTCAGGAGCCTCGGATGGCAGTTGCTCTGTCTGTTGAGTTTGATTGTGTGGAGGCCAATGAGGCCACAGCAGCAGCAGACACCAGTGCCACACCTACCCTTAACCAAAGGTAGGGCCACCTGTCTTCTATTGCTTGGGACTCAGGAAGGTTTAAAGTGGATCATCCGATGGGTAGCTGTGTTTGACCCTCACAGCTTATGTGTGGCTACTGACCTGGGGCCTCTTTAGAGCCAGCTGCCTGGGGCTCCCTCACCTAGTGGTCAGCAGGCAGACCTACCCTCTGAGCCCCAGGATTGGCCAGCAGTGCTGCCCATCAGGCCCCTGCAGGGGGTGGAGGTCTCCCCCCTCCTGTAGCTCGGGTTTCACCATCTGGCCATGGTGACTGGGGTTGAGGTAGGGGTATGGGGGTGGGGGGGCAATGTGGACATGCATGATGCAAGAAAGAGGATGATTTCACATGCTCAGTCCCCAAGGTCTGGGACTCGGGGGAGGGACTCCATATGAGCTGGATGGGGAAGGGCAATTTCTCTCCATACCTCCAGTCATTCTAGCTTTCCCAGCTGCCACTGCTGCAGCAGTTTCCATGAGGCAGCTGTGAGTTCCTGTGGTTGTTTCTCTGGGGTCTCTGGGGCCAAGAGAATTCTAGTCTCTTTATTTCCAGTACTGGGGCTGGGACAGGGGCAAGGGGGTGGGGGTGTAGGAGAATGGAGCCCTCTTGCTCAGGACCAGGTGGCAGTGCCATAGGGCAGGGAAGTTACCCCCCCTGACCCTGCCTGTGCTGGCTGCCCAGAGTCCAGTTGGACAGGAGCACAATGTGGAGGAGGGCCAGAGCAAGGGGTGGTGGGGGACGTGCTACCGTGATGTCTAGGGAAACCCAGAGAGGTGGGGGTTGCGGTGATGAAATCTTACAGCAGGGCAGAGTCCATCAAGGCTGCAGGGAAGGTGTGCAACTTGGGTGGGCCTGCACCCAGCTTCTCTTTCAAGGGGCTATGAGAGTTGCCTATTTGGGGCATCCTGGAAGTAGTGCCGAGCCTCTGTTAATGGGGGTGGGAAATGGGAGATTTAAGGGCTTTTGAGAACCAAGCAAGGAGAGTACAGCAACCTAAGTTCCCAGTCCCAGACCTTCTTACCACACTTCCTCCCTGACTTTAAATGGGAAGGAGAAGGCCCCTTCACCCTGAACTCATGAGGATATATAGGCCTCATGCTAGCTTTATGTCCCAGTTTCCTCAAGAAACTTGGTTGGCAAGGGGAGAGAGAAAGCTATGGGGGTAGAGAGTGTGATTTGAAAATGTCCTTACTCCATTTTATTAATCTCCCCACTATTTAGCTGGTGGGTGCTGTCAAGAGGGACTACTAGATCTAGCACCAGGAAGAGAGGGGTCGCACTTTGAGGACTGGGCCTCAGTACCTCCAGTGTCCAGCATGTGGCAGTGCCGTGCCACTGGACAGCAGCTGGCTTACAGTGGACCAGAGCTTCCCAGGGACAGGGAAAGGGCTGCTCTGGGGAGTGCTCCTCAACCTCTCACTTTAGGGACCCTGCCCCTCCCCCCAACAGGAGACAGCAAGAAGCTGGTTCCTCTGCTCTTTCCCCCTCACCAGTGCCAGAGAGCAGAGGCTGTCCTCAGGACCCACATCACTGCTACCTTTGGTTTGAGACCTCATCAGACTGACACGTGGCAATGGAATTTGGTGATAGGTGCCAGGTTCTGCCTAGAAACTCAGGCACCATGTGGTGAGGTGGGGGGAGAAGGGACAATGAGACTCTCAGGCCCTCCTGTCAACCCTGCATTTCTCTCTAAGCCTTGAAACACATTCAAGCCCTCTGTCCAGTGCTCTCCCCGGCTCTCTGCTCCCTCTCCATAGTTCGGGGCTGGTGAGTGACAGCCCTCTACCTCTTCGGGTTTGGAACACCAGACTGCAAAGTGGATGTGTCTGCCCATGATGGTGCCTCAGAGGGTTTCCCTGTGGGTGCCAGGAGTCAGGGGAAACAGCAAGAAGTGGCTGAGGGAGTCACTGACCCCACCTCTCCCCAACCTTCTTTGTCAGGTGCCCCCAATTTCCAGCTCTTCCCACCTCCTTGTTGCTGCGCCTGGCCTGGCTCTACCTCCCCACTGACACTTACGTCAGAACTCAGCTATAAATATGCTCTTAGCATCTTAGTCACTTTTCCCAAGAAGTGCTCCCAGGTTATAAATACCCCAGCCATCTGCCTCACTGCCTGCCCTACCACCAACCTGGTTGGGGACTGGGGGGGTAGCAACAGGCTTGGGGGTGGGTAAGGAAGTAGAAGGGGGAGTGGTTATCTTGTTCAAATGAAAAAGCCAGGAGTCTAGAAGTAGGGGCTAGGAGGCTCTGGAAGAAAATGTTTGGAGGAAGACAGACCCACTACTCTTTCCCCTTTTTACAAAAGGTAAAGCCAAAAAAGAAAGGGAGTAATACTGATCCTGTGTTTATTTTTATTTATTTATTTATTTATTTATTTATTTGTCCTTTTTGAGACCGGCCGCACCGCGCTCAGCCAGTGAGCGCTGTGAGCGCACCGGTCATCCCTATATAGGATCCGAACCCGCGGTGGGAGCGCTGCTGCAGTCCCAGAGCCGCACTCCCCCAAGTGCGCCACGGGCTCGGCCCTATTTTTAAAATATGCTATTATATTTGTTCATCATGGATTTTGTTTGGCATTAATTTTGATTTTATTTATTTATTTATTTATTATTTTTTTAAAGATGACCAGTAAGGGGATCTTAACCCTTGGCTTTGTGTTGTCAGCACCATGCTCTCCCAAGTGAGCCATGGGCCGGCCCCTTAATTTTGATTTATAAAGAATATTGCATTAAAATATTCTTTATCTTGATTGACGAATTTTTTGCCATCCCCTTAAAATTTTGCCACAAGGTAAGTGGTTCACTTCACCTTATCCCAGTCTTGCCCCTAGGGTCTGAAGCTGTACTTGAAGGGAAGGATGTCAGATCTGGGAGAGGGGTGGAGTGGGGGCATACTGGCAGAAGGGGGAGAGAGAGACACCAGAAATCCTCCTTAGATTCTCCTTAGATGAAGGTCTCCTTAAGTCAAAGGTAAGAGAACTTCCCTGAGCTGCTCAGGAAGCACCACAGCTCAGATTTGCAGCTGCCAGGAAGTCCCTTTCAGACTTTATCCTCTAGGGTTTCTATTCCAGGGAACTCTTACCCTGGTAGGAGGGGTTATAAGCTGAGCAAACACAGACATCACGTTCCCCAAAGGACACATGGGTTTTGCGCAAACTCGGCCTTGGGCTGCAGACGATATTGACCCCATAGTTCAGGGCTGTCCAGCCAAAGTGGGGAGATGGTGGGGGAAGAAGGGCAAAGGTCTAAAGAGGACCTAGTCTCAGAGCAAATGCACCTTCTCATCCCAGGCCTTCCTCTTCTCTCTGTCCCACTCAAGCGGCCCTTGCCATTCCAGCTTCCAAGCAGGATTCCTGGGTGGAGCCCTGGGGGTCAGTGAAAGGAATGTGAGTCAGAAGGCCTGGCAGCCAGCTCAGAGTATGCTTCTGCCTTCCATCACATGTGTGCCCACAGATTGTGAGCTCACTGATGATTGATCTGCAATCTGTCTCATCTCTTGGAGTACAGAGGGAGGAGAGGAGCAGGTAAAACTTAGGTCATTATTAACCATGAGACCATCAAAGATGGTTCTGGGAGAATGAGGGGAGCTGAAGAGGCAGCCCGAGGGAGGAAGAGGCATGAAGTGTGAGATGGATACAATAGTTCAGCTGTGAGGAGTTGATGCAAAGCGGGGGCAGGCATTGTCATCTGGGGTGTCAGTTAGGGTCCTGGCAGGACACAGAGGACAACTCAGTTCTCTGTGTTTGCTTCATCAAGAAGATTTGGTGAAGGAATTATTTACAGAGGTATTGGCAGCAGAGGGTGGCTGGCTAGCTCAGTTTGTTAGATCACCACCTTGTAATACCAAGGTCAAGGGATCTGATCCCCATACCAGCCAGCTGCCAAAACCAAACAAACAAGAGGTATAGGCAGAGTTAAGGAAACCAACAAGGGATGTTGAAGCACCCAGGGACTAGTAAAAATAGAAAGCCATTAGGACCCCCTAGTGTTAAAGCAGTGATATCTGCCTTCAGCAGAGCTGAAGCCATGGAAGGGAGTAGCCAGATAGAAGCTATAGACAAACAGCACAATTATACAGAACTATGGCACCTAGGTGGAGAGGGAGCAGGAGTAAGAAATACCCTGACTTCTGTCTCCTCCTATCCTTTGGTCTCCTGCCCATGTCTCCCCTTAGTCAAACCCAGTGGAAGCCAGAGGGCCATGTAGCTCAGGTGATGGAGCTCAGGTGAGTCAGCCACCAAGGGCATAGAGCAGGGCAGAAAAGGACAAAGAATAGATGAAGGTATGCAGAGAGAGCATTAGCAGCCCACCTGGGCAAGTAAGAAGGAAAGAGGCTCAAGACAGAGGAGGATAAGCCTCACTTTGTAGAACAGAGATCTAATCTTTGGTGAACCCAAGGGAGGGGCTCTCTGGAGATCTATAAAAATCAGGGGAAGGTGCTGGGACGGTTCTTCCTGGAGTGGGGACCATCAAGTGGAATGGGCATAGTGGACTATGAGGTCGATTAAAAGCAGGCTAAAGATGTCTTTGCCTGGAAACCAGATGGCATTGCTCATAGTTGGAGGTGGATCAGAGTCCCTGGAGTGGGGGTTGAACATGTGGGGCTAGCTGGATGGACTATGCCCTAGGAAAGAGGCTGGTGGTCATAAAGATGGTACAGTGACTCTCCTTAGATGAAGATCTTTTCAAGTTAAAGGTGGGATAATTTCCATAAGTTGCTCAGAAAAAAGGAGTACACATTCTGGATAGAAGCAGTAATGGGTTATTCCTTCCTCTCAAGGAAGGGCACTTCTATGATAGCATGTTTTCCCACCCCTCCTTCGGCTGCCCATACCACACCTAGACTAACTGCACCCACAGTCCTCCACCACCATGTCAGGTATATCAGTCTTGACAATGTTGCTGTCCCTGTCATAGTAGAGCAGAGACAGGGGGCGCCGACCTGTGGGCACACAGCATGAGCCCCCTCCCGTGGTACCTGCAGCTGTGTTGGCCTTGAGCAGATTGAGCACTGCAGTGTGAAAAGAGGCAGCAATGCCAGGCATGCCTGCCACATGTAGTGGGCACTGCCCTGCACAGAAATTCATTGCATAGCCCTCAGGCTGGATGATCCAGTCGTGCCAGCCAATCTCACGGAAGTCCACAAAGAACTCTTGTCGACAGCACATCCTGGACCCTCCCTGGCAGTCGATGCCTCGTCGGCGAACCCGGTGCTTGCCTCCAGCTCTCACCTGGGCTACAATGAAAGGACTATGGGCAGCCCCACCCAAGATGACTGAGCTCTGGGCTACCTCACCTTCAAGTACCAGTTCCAGGGTCAGGTGTCCCTGACTGCAGGCAGCCTGAGCTTCAGGCCCCAGGAGGAGCTGATGCCAGCCACTGGCATCTACCTCCAGCAGGTGCTGAGTAGCCAAGGTGAGGTTGGTATCATGTGAGTCTAGCACAAACACCCTTATTTTCAAAGTCCAGGTGATATTGGGAGGGAGCTGCACAAAGAACATGAGGCTGGCCTGCTGGACCTCCATGCCACCAGCAGTTCTATCAGAGGAGAAGTGAAAATCAAGACGAGTCTGGTTGATGTTGGAGAGGCCTGTGGACACAAGAAGCCCCAGTCATTGTGGCTTTCTGCATGTTAATTCCACCACTTCTCTATTCTCAGCATAGTTGAACTCTTGATAGCACTTGGCATTTGCTATAGTGTGAATGTGTCCCTCAAAGTTCATGTGTTGGAAATTTGATCCCCAATGCAGTAGTGTTGGGAGGTGTGGCCTAATGGGAGATGTTTGGGTCATGGGGGGACAGCCCTCATTAATGGACTAATGCCTTTATCATAAGAGTGAGTTTCTTATAAAAGGATGAGTTCAGCCCTCCACCTCTTGCCCTCCCTTTGTCCTTCCTCCTTGGAATGACGTAGCCAGAAGGCCCTCACAAGATACAGATCCTCAGTCTCAGACTTCCAAGCCTCCAGAACTACAAGCTAATAACTTTCTGTTCATTATAAATTACCCAGCCTATGGTATTCTTTTATAGTAGCACAGAATGAATGAACACAGAGAATTGGTACCAAGAGTGTGGTGCTGCTATAAAAAAATATCTGAAAATGTGGAAGCACCTTTGGAACCAGTTAATGGGTAGAAGCTGGAAGACTTTGGAGGAGCAGGATAGAAAAAACCTAGATTGCCATGAACAGAGCATTAAGGGCAATTCTGGTGAAGGCTCATAAGAAGAGGAGAGCTGTAGGGAAAATCTGAAACTTCTTGGAGAATATTTAAATGGTTGTGATGAGAATGTTGGTAGTAATATGGATGGTAAAGGCAATTCTCATGAAGTCTCAGATGGAAATGAGGAATTCTTATTGGAAACTGGAGTAAAGGGCTGGCCCATGGCTCACTCAGGAGAGTGCAGTGCTGATAACACCAAGGCTGTGGGTTCGGATCCTATATAGGGATGGCTGGTTAGCTCACTTGGGAGAGCGTGGTGCTGACAACACCAAGTCAAGGGTTAAGATCCCCTTACCGGTCATCTTTATATAAGATGAGCGTGGTGCTGACAACACCAAGTCAAGGGTTAAGATCCCCTTACCAGTCATCTTTATATAAGATAAATTAAGATCCCCTTACCGGTCATCTTTATATAAGATAAAAAAAAAAAAAAAGAAACTGGAGTAAAGGTCATCCTTTTTGCAAAGTGTCAAAGAACTGGTCGAATTGTATCCAGGGCTTTATGGAAGGCAGAATTTAGGAGTGATGAAGTAGAATATCTAGCAGAAGAAATTTCTTTTTTTTTTTTTTTAAAAGATGACTGGTAAGGGGATCTTAACCCTTGACTTGCTGTTGGCAGCACCACGCTCACCCAGTGAGCCAACTGGCCATCCCTATATGGGATCCAAACCCATGGCCTTGGTGTTATCAGCACCACACTCTCCCAAGTGAGCCACAGGCCGGCCCACAGAGAAATTTCTAAGCATAATCTTGAAGGAGTTGCATGGCTCTTCTTATAAATGCATACAGTAAAATGAGAGAGGAAAGAAATGATTGAAGATGGCATTTATAATTGAAAGAAAAGCAAAATGTAGAAAAGCAAAATGTAAAGATTTGTAAAAATCCCTAACCTGGACACATAAAGAATAAAAAGGGGTGTTCAGGAGAGAAAACCAAGGGTATGGGCAAGTGATCATTTGAGAAGGAGATTAGTATGAATAAATAAATGGAAGTCAGTTGTTACTCATCAAGACAATGAGAGAATGATCCCAAAGGCATTTCAGAGATCTTTGAGGCTACCTCTCCCATCACAGGCCCAGAACTCTATGAAGGCAGAAGGGTTTTAGGGGATAGGCCCAGGGTGCCCTTCATAGGCTTGCTGCCTAGGGCTGCCTTGGTACTCTGCTTCCTGCATTCTAGCTCAGTGCTCCTTAGCTGCCCCAGCTGTGGCTCAAGAAGGCTCTTGTGCAGCTCAGGCTGCCACTCTGGATGGTACAAGCAGTAAGCTCTGGCTATCCCATATGGTGCTAATTCTGCAGGCACACAGAGTGCATGGGCTGTGGGGCCATGGTGTCCTCCAGCTAGATTTCAAAGGATGTATTGAACAGCCTGGGGGCCCAGGCATAAATTTGTCTCAGGGGTGAAGCCACCACAGAGACCCACACTAGGGCAATGCCCAGCAGAACTATAGAATTGGAGTCACCACAGAGTCCCTACTAGGCCCAGTGCAGCCTGTGGGGGTGGGGTCAGCTCTGAGACCCCAGAATTATAGGGTTACCAGTATGCAGCATCAGCATGGGAGAACTGCATGCACAAGACTCCAACCTGAGAGAGATGCTGCATGAGCTGAGCCTTGGGCGCCCGATTCCCACCTTAATGTGTTCAGAAGGTGGGCACATAATCAAAGATTATTTTTGAGTCTGAAGATTTAATATTGTTCACGCTGTTGGCTTTTGGACTTTTCTTCTTTTCTTTGCTCATTTCTTCTTTTCTTCTTTTCTTTGCTCATTTTTGGAATGGAAATGTTTATCCTATGCCTATTCCACCATTGTATTTTGGAAGTAGATGACTTGTTTCAATTCATAGTGTCAGCTGGAGGGGAATTTGCCTCAGGATGAATCCTGCCTTAGGGCCGACCCATGATTCACTTGGGAGAGTGTGGTGCTGCTAACACCAAGGCTATGGGTTTGGATCCCTATATAGGGATGGCCGGTTAGTTCACATGGTAGAGCACGGTGCTGACAACACCAAGTCAAGGGTTAAGATCCCCTTACCAGTCATCTTTAAAAAAAAAAAATCCTGCCTTGAGTCCACCCATATCTAATTTAGAATAGTTTTTTTTTTGGCAGCTGGTCAGTGCAGGAGTCTGATGCTCTAACCAACTGAGCTAACCAGCCAGCCCCTCGTGTCGCATTTATACAAGACTATGCACTTTTAAAAAAAAATTACCTTTTAGAGACCCTAGACTTTTGAGTTGGTGCTGGAATGAGTTATAACTCTGGGGCTATTGGGTTGGAGTTAATGTATTTTGCATGTGAGAAGGACATAAATTAAGGAGACCATGGTGGAATTCTATGGTTTGAATACGTCTCCCAAATCTTATGTGTTGGAAATTTGATATCATGCAGTGGTTTCGGGAGGGGGAGCCTAATGGGAGGTGTTTGGGCCATGGAGGGATCATCCTCATTAATGGATTAATGCTCTTTTAATACCCTCATTTTGGGACTGAGTTCCTTATAAAAGGATGAATTTGTGCCTCCCCTGCCCTTCCACCATGGGATAACGCAGCAAGAAGGCCCTACTCAGATGCTAGCCCCTTGATTTTAAACTTCCCAGCCTCCAGAACTATAAGCTAATAAATTTCTGTTCATAATAAATTACCCAGATTGTGGTATTCAGTTATAGCATTACAAAACAAAGAAAGCATTGTTTTTGTTGTTGTTGTTTGTTTGTTTGTTTGTTTGTTTGTTTGTTTTTAAAGATGACTGGTAAGGGGATCTTAACCCTTGACTTGGTGTTGTCAGCACCATGCTCACCCATTGAGCTAAACAACCATCCCTATATGGGATCCGAACCCATGACCTTGGTGTTATCAGCACCACACTCTCCTGAGTGAGCCACGGGCTGGCCCCAGAAAGCATTGTTGACCACACTTTCCTTCTTGAAAATCTTTTCTCTCTTGGCTCCCATGACATAACTCTCTTATGATTCTTCTTAGGTTTTGTTTTGTTTTGTTTGCTGGATTTTTTTTTTTTTCTCTGACCCTTCAATGCAGGAGTTCTCTGTGTTTGACCTTCATTTCCTTTTACTCTACACTGAGGGGAGCTCTTGTCCATACTCATGATCAGCCAACACAATCTTTACGTCGGTAATTCCCAAATCCATATGTCTGGTGCAAGCCGTTTTGCATATCTAGACTGAGCACATAGATTTGGGAATCAACAGCTTCAAGCCTAAATTACTCACTGCTTAATTTTGCATTGTGAATTTCCTGCCAGCACTTAAAATCAATTTGTCCCAACCTAAAAATCATTATTTTCCTTCATAGGTACCCCTGTTTCTGTTTTTAGAATTGGTGGCACTACCATCCTCCTTATCATCTCTAGAAACCCTATGATCACCTCCCTCCCTCATCACATCCAGTCCCTCACCAAAATTATTCTAATACCTGTGCATTTCTTTATATCCCCATCACTACAGCCCAATTTCCCCTTATCATCCCTGACCTTATTGAAACATCTTAATTGGGTTTCTACTCCCTCCACTCTTTTGAAATTGTTCTTGTCAAGATCATCAACACCTTCCACATTGCCAAATCCATCTCTTTATATTCATCTTATTTGACCTTTAAGCAGTGTTTGACACAGTTAACCACTCCCTCCTTCTTAAATATTTCCTTCTCTTGGCTTTAATGGCACTGGCCACTCCTTCTTTGTCTACTTTGCTGACAGCTCATCTTCTGCTCAACTTCTAAATGCTGGAGGTCCTGAGCTCTCTTCTCTTCTCTATCTATGCTCACTCCAAGAATGATCTCTTCAGTTCCCATGGCTTTCAATTCCATCTAGATGCTGATGATTCCCAAATACATATCTCTGGCCCTGAACTCTCCCTTGGCCCCAGGCTTGTATAGCCACCTGCCTATCTGACATTCCACTTGGATATATGATATCTCAATTTTTTTATATTCATAGAAGTACTCTAGATTTATTCCCCCAATTCAAACCTGTTCCTTCTCCAATCTTCTCCTTCCCCGTAAATGCATTGCTTAAGGCAAAACATTGATTGCCCTCATCCCCTACTTCGAAATTATCTGAAAGATCTATCAATTCTACTCCCAATTCATAATATAATTTAATTTCTCTCCACCTCCTCTACTACACATTGTTCCAACCCACAATCATCTTTTTCTTGAACTATAGCAATAGCTTCCTAAATTTTCCATTCATTTTTTTTTTTTAAGATGACCGGTAAGAGGATCTCAACCCTCAGCACCACGCTCAGCCAGTCAGCCAACCAGCCATCCCTATATAGGATCCGAACCCGTGGCCTTGGTGTTATCAGCACCGCACTCTCCTGAGTGAGCCACGGGTTGGCCCATAAATTATCCATTCTTGCCCTCCAAACCATTCTCCAAATATCAGTCGGAGTGATCTTCTTATTACACTCATTGGATCAGCTTTATCTCCTCAGCTTAAAACCTCTCAAAGGCTTCCCATTGCTATTTGGATAAAATCTTAAGTCCTTAACATAGAAAACTTATGTGATTAGGTGTTCTGCCATTTAGTTACTACACTCTACGTATACTGGCCTTTTTCTATTCCTTGAACTCACCAACCATGGACACATTTTATGGCCTTTGCACTTGTTATTTTCTTTGCCTGCAATATCTTTCCAAGATCTTTGAATGACTGGTTCCTTTTTGGCATTCAGTTCAAATATCTCCTCCCTGGAGGGGCTTCCTTGACTAGCTTATCTAAAGTAGCCTTCAACTCTACCTCCATCTCTCTAATACATCATCCTGCTTAACTGTGTTTATAGCTACTATCACTCTCTGTAATTATCTTGGTTCTTTGTTCATTTGTTTACTATGCACTTCTGCTATACCTTCCCCCTCTGTATTAGTCCCTTTTGTGTTGCTATAACAGAAATACCTGAAACTGGGTAATTTATAAAGAACAGAGGTTTATTTGGCTTACAATTCTGGTACAGCTGCATCTGGTACGGCCTTAGGCTGCTTCTACTCATGGAGGAACACGGCAGGGAGCCAGTGGATACAAGCAGATCACATGGAGAGAGGAAACGAGAGAGAGAGAGAGAGAGAGAGAGAGAGAGAGAGCCCCCCCCGCCCCCAGGGAGAACATTCATGAGGGATCTGCCCCCATAACTCAAACTGCCACACTGGGGATCAAATTTCTTTTTTTTTTTCTTAAAAAGATGACCGGTAAGGGGATCCTAACCCTTGACTTGGTGTTGTCAGCACCACGCTCAGCCAGCGAGCCAACCGGCCATCCCTATATCGGATCTGAACCCGGGGCCTTAGTGTTATCAGCACTGCACTCTCCCGAGTGAGCCGCGGGCCGGCACCACGCTCAGCCAGCGAGCCAACCGGCCATCCCTATATCGGATCTGAACCCGGGGCCTTGGTGTTATCAGCACTGCACTCTCCCGAGTGAGCCGCGGGCCAGCCCCGAGGGGGATCAAATTTCTTCATGAGTTCTGGGAGGACAATACATCCAAACTCCGTCACCCTCCCTCCAGCTAGAACGTAAGCTCCATGAAGGTAGAGATTGTGCCTGTACGGTTCACTGTCATCCTCCTAGTACTTGGTACATAGTGGGCACTCAATAAACATTTGTTGAATCGGCTTTCATTTTTTAATTCTTCTTTTACGCCAATATTATCTTCCAAAAACTTGGATATATCATAAAATTTGTAGTCTCAAAAACATTAATGGCAGGGACTGGTTGGTTAGCTGAGTAGTTTAGAGCATGGTGTTATAACACCAAGGTCAAGGGTTCAGATCCCCATGTTGGCCAGCCAACAAAAACCAAAAAACAGAAACATAAACATTAATGGTGAAAAAAATCCAAACTTGTTTCAGAAGCAGTTGAATGCCCATTATGATCTGGCCTTAGCTACCCTTATTTTTCTTCTTTCAAGTAAAGGGTGCTTTATCATGGGAATGCAAATGATATACTTATGGGCATAAAGGTGATTAATAGGCTTTGTGTAAATTGGAAAGTGAGGAATAAAGCTGCTCTTGACAGCTCTCAGGGCCAATATGAGCTCTCTCATTTCTGACTGCCTGTGTAAGTCTATTTCATTCTTTTCTCTCTGTGGATCTACTTCTTCTGCCTTCTTGTCAGCTTCCTTAGGTCCCAAAATTGTGGCCCCAGCTCCTAAGTTTAAATGATCTTTTACTCAGCTCCTCCTACATAAGTGAGCTGACCTTCCATTGTCCCAATTCCAAATTTCTAGAAGAGCCTGATTGGCTTAGCTAATTTTTTCTTGCTAGGTTACGAAGCACCCTACAGTTAGAACCTCTTAAGTCACTCCAGGTATGGCAGGTAGACATATGACAAGCAGGAGCTATGGTAGACTATAACACTACATTGTTGGTCCCCAATGACCAGTATTTCCCAATATTTATGACTTTGTGCCATCTCTTCCCATGTCAATTCTGGGCTTGGCCATGTGACTTGATTTGGCCAGTGAGACATTAGAAAGCATGGTACAATCAGGAGCTTGATAAGTACTTACATATTGAGACTGTACTGTTGGAAGCTGGCAACTTGGTTTTATTTTTTTTCTTTTCTTTTAAATTAAAAAAAAATATGAATAGATAAAATTGTACGTAGTTATTGTGTACAAAATGATGTTTTAAAGTATATATGCATTGTGGAATAGTTAAATCTAGCTAATTAACAAATGCATTACCTTACATAGCTATCATTTTTGTGGTGAGAACACTTAACATCCACTATCTTTCCATTTTTCAAAACTACAATACATCATCACTATAATCACCATGCTGTACAATAGATCTCTTGAATTTATTCCTTCTATGTAACTGTCTCTATATATCCTTTGATCAACATCTAATCATCTCCCCAAGTCCTAACCACCTCAGCCTCTGCTAACCATCCTGTTCTCTACTTCTATGAGATTAACTTTTTTAGATTGCATATGAGTGAGATCATGCAGTATTTCTGTGACCACAATGCTTTAAAACAACTTGGGTTAGACTACTAAATGATGAGAAGCTGTGTAGAAAGAGACTTTGGATGATCAGAGACTATCTTAGATGGTCTAGTCCCATCTGAGCTTCTGGTTGAATGCAATTGCGTAAATGACCTCAGCTACACCATATGGAGTAGAACTGTCCAGATAAGCCCAGCCAAATCACAAAATCATGAAAAGTAATGACTGTTCTTTAAAGCCTCTATGTCTTGGGCTGGTTTGTTAAATTAATAAACAACTGAAACAGAAATTAGTACCAGAAGTAGGGGTGCTGCCATAACAAAAATCTAAAATATGAAGTACTGTCATTGGGACTAAGTGACAGGCAGAGGTTAGAAGGATAGGGAGGAAACTGTTAGTGAAGGCAGAAGAGCAGTGAGAAAATTGTTGCTGGAAGCTGGAGAAAGGGGAGCTAGTGTTATGTGCTGGCTATCACCAGTGTTAACTTGGAAACTAGAAAAGACATCTAACAAAATTATAAATTTTAGATAAAGATACTTCCAGGAAGAATGCTGAAAATGCCAGTTTATTTTAGCTCTCTACGATAAGGCATTTTAGGAGAGATGAACTAAATAAGGAGCTGTTCAGTTTTCAAGCAGAATTTAGAGAAAATGTTTCTTTTCTTTTTCTTTTTTTAAAGATGACCGGTAAGGGGATCTTAACCCTTGACTTGGTGTTGTCAGCACCACGCTCACCCAGTGAGCGAACTGGCCATCCCTATACAGGGATCTGAACCCGTGGCCTTGGTGTTAGCAACACACTCTTCCAAGCACCCTTGACTTGGTGTTGTCAGCACCACGCTCACCCAGTGAGCCAACTGGCCATCCCTATACAGGGATCTGAACCCGTGGCCTTGGTGTTAGCAACACACTCTTCCAAGTGAGCCACAGGCCAGCCCTTAGAGAAATGTTTCTAAAAGGATTTGCTAGAAACAACCATCTTGTTTTTGTGAAAGGCTTTCAAAGTAAGAAATGACCTAAGGGCAAAAATCAAATCCAGGGTACTGCCACAAAACATAGCCTCAGAATGAAGATCAAAATAAATAAAGGCTCAGCTGTCAAACCCTTTGTTTAGATCTAACATCTTGTCAAGATCTAAAATTTAAGGTAATGTTCTGTAGACCCTCTCAACTAGACAAAAGGGCTTCTAAGAATTTTAACGGTGTTGTCCCACAACACTGACTTACAGCCTAAAGATGAGTCTGTCTTGACAGAGTGGGATGCATTCTGTCTAAATGAGCAGACTACAATTTATTATTTAGAAAGCTCACAGAGTGTTAAAGAGAATTTTAATAGTGAAAGCAGCACCAGTTTTAACTAAAAGGGATAGAGACAACTCAAACTGAAAAGACATCTTAGCTCACAACTTCATTGGGCAGTAAGCAGGCTGAGAAAACCACTCAACCACAGACACAGGTCATTTCCTATTTAAAAAGTAAGGCAACTCAGAAGCTAGAGAGCCAAGGGCTAAGAGCATAGATCTAGAAGCCCAGGACAGCAGTGGTGAGCAGTAGGAAAATCCTACCAGGGAGCAGAACCAAGCCCTAACCAAGGGAATTCTGGATTTGGGGTGAACTGAGATATATACCTGGCTGGATATCAGAACTATTATGTGTGCCGGCCTGTGGCTCACTCGGGAGAGTGCGGTGCTGATAACACCAAGGCCATGGGTTCGGATCCCACATAGGGATGGCCGGTTGGCTCACTGGCTGAGCATGGTGCTGACAACACCAAGTCAAGGGTTAAGATCCCCTTACCGGTCATCAAAAAAAAAAAAAAAAAAAAAAAAAAGAACTATTATGGATCAGTGACTGCTCTGTATCTTCCACTCCCCCCGTCTCCCATTTTGAACAGGAGTGTCTATTATGGTTATCCTGCTTTTGTCTCAGCATTGTATGTTAGGTATGTGGGAAGCCGATAACTTGTATTTTTAGGACACAGGCAGTGGTGTGCTGGTAAATGTTTAACAACGGGTCTTCAGGGAAAAAAATTTAAAAGCTCTGTAGTGTTTGCCAATTTCTGTAGTATAAATTCTCCCACCATAGCTGATTTCACCAATGTCACTGAACATGGAGTTGGGAGAAGATATTCACAATCAGCTCTCATGAGCTGGTATGAGCCAGCTCTAGGATACCACAAAGGGTTCCTGGACCTGAAGAAATGTACCAGAGCAGCTTCACCTATATTTGCAACTGATTCAGATGATGAGACTCTTCACTTCAAACCTGATCCTGATGCCATTTGGGATGAAAATTTGAAAGGGGTTGGTAGGGGGTGATTGTATTTTGCATGTGGGAAGGACATGAATTATAAGGGGCCAGAGGGCAGACCATAGTTGATTATTATATTAGTAGCCCCCAATGAATAATCTCTCCTGGTTTTCATGTTTTTGTCTAGTTCCATCCCACACTGATTCTGGACTTAGCCACAGTAACTTGTTTTGTTTATGGGACATTAGCAAGCAAGGTGCATACAGAAACTTGACAGTCACTTACACATTAAAATTGTCCTCTTGATATCTAGCCACCATGCTTTAAAGAAATTTGAGCTACACTACCGAATGATAAGAGGCTTCATGGAGAGAGGCTGTTATGGACTGAATGTTTGTGTCCCCTCAAAATTTGTATGTTGAAATCCAAACCTCAATGTGATGGTATTAGGAGGTGGGGGTCTTTGGGAGATAATTAGGTCATGAGGGTGGCGCCCTCATGAATGGGATTTGTGCTTTAATAAAAGAGACCTCAGAGAGCTGCCTTGGTCTTTCCTCCAGGTGAAGTTAAAGAGAGAAGAGGTCCCTCACTATAATATGCTCATGGGCTGGAGCTGTCTCTTTTATTTCCTGCTCCCTCTCATTTTAGCATTTTAAGGATTTCACCTGGATTAGCCTGTTTAATTCTCCAACTGTCCTCTCATTATCCTAATTTTACAAATGAGAAAATTGACTATTAACAACCCAGGTCACACAGCTAATAAATGGCTGAGCAAGAATCTAAGCCCAAGCTATCTAGCTTCAGCGTTTATGCTTGATCTTGAAGGGGGAGGGCAGTACACACTAACCAGAGGAAAGGGGCCAGGAATGGGAAGAGTCTACTAGACCTAAAAAAGAGCTTGCAGAAGCCTTGGTCTGCATTTTGTTTCTAAGGCCTTGTCTCAGAATTCCTGATCTTCTCCCCAGCTGCCCACTAAATTCTCCAACTACTCCCCCTCTGCGGAAGTAACTCTCTCTTCTTCCCATCCTTTATCCTTTGTCCTTCTTTGTGAGTCTCCTTTGGTGCTGTTCTGATATGAGGACCCTGATGTATATGGGGACCTGAGGTATGGAGAAGTATCGTAGTCTCAATGTTTTACTTTTTCTCCTTTTACCCAAATGAGGCATCTGGAGGAAGGGGCAGTAGAGGGGTTGAATCCTAGGGCCAGAGAAAGGACAGACTCCCCAGCTCCCGTCCCTTGGATCCAGGCCCATAAAGCGAATGGGCTGACACTACAACCCGTGAAAGTTTGTGGGTCCTGCAGAGAGAGGAGATGAGGGCAAGCAGTCTCCAAAGAGGTGAAATTTTCGGGCCGGCCCGTGCCTCACTCGGGAGAGTGTGGTGCTGATAACACCAAGGCCACGGGTTCGGATCCCATATAGGGATGGCCGGTTAGCTCACTGGGTGAGCGTGGTGCTGACAACACCAAGTCAAGGGTTAAGATCCCCTTACCGGTCATCTTTAAAAAAAAAAAAAAAAGAGGTGAAATTTACCAACTTGCCAGCTGCCCATTGGTCAGGTCTGAGCCACCAGAGGGAGTCTGGGGAGGATGGTGGGGAGCCTAGGATTAGGAGATTACAGGCTGAGGGAGGCAGGAGTTGGATGGTTTTGAGGAGGGAATCGGGGGTGAGGTTGGTGAAGAAACTTCCTTTCCTTGAGAGGTCAGATTTTCGGGAAGAACTACAGACCAGGAACGCACCTGTCTCGGCAAAGCTGATGACCTCATATTCCTGTCCCCTGTTGTCCTCCAGAAGTGCCTTCTGTGGGGGCCCATGGAGTCGCTGCAGTGCAGTCCTCAGAGCAGCTTTGGACACAGGCTGGCTCAGTGTTGGGCGCTGGCTGAGGTGCAGCTTGTCCAAGATGCTTCTCTTGGCCAGGTCAAGAAGCAGTTCCCGCTGGCTTTCCGGGTCCAAAACAGGTCCCCCACATGCTGGACACCGATAGCCAGCTCTGGGAGTGGCCACTGTGGCTGCAGCCAGGAATAGAAAGGCCAGGAACAATGAGGAGGTCATTGCCTGGGGAGGCCCTCCTCGAGCGACACAAACCTGGGGTCTCCACAGCTGTGATTTCACCCCTGTGCTGGCCACCAGGGCCCCAGAAGAATTGTGTGTCCAGCTAGCACGACTCCTTGTTGCAGAGGACAAAGCAGCCAAACATGACTTAAAAAGTGAAGCCAGTTACAGGTAGAATTTGGCAGAACCTGCCAATGCATAGTCAGTGAAAGCACAGAGTGGGGGATGTGAGGAGAGGTTGGTTTGTTTGGAGAAAGAAATGTCCCTGGGCCAATGTTGGGAGACAGTTGTTAACCCATGTGAGCTGCCAGGCCTGGGGACAAAGGTTAGAGTTAAAATTTCTCCTGGCCTTGCTGGGAAGCCTGAGGGAAAAGGGAGAGATCAGGGGTCTTAAGAGAGTGTTAAAGGGTGACTCTCAAACAAGAAGGGATCATTGGCAGGGTACTTTGGGTCACTGTTAAGCAGGTTAATTGAGAGGTGCATTCTTCCTCTGGTGGTCTGGTGTTTCTCCAAGCCACCCACCCCTTCCATCCTACCTCCCTGGGGCTCTCAAACCAACCTTCTTTGTTAGTCCTCCTTGGGTTTTGCCCAGGGCTGCTCAAAACCATCCAGTCTGAAGGCTAAGGGAGGGGAGGGGAAGTGTTCTAGCCAGGTCTTCTGTGTCCTCTGAGGGAAGTTTGAAGGTGGGGAAGGGGCTTGAGATCTAGATTTGCTCACCCTTTGGGGTTTGGTCTGCCTAGGAAAAGAAGTTTTGAGATTTCCCAGAATTCCTAGCTCTCTCCCTCAGAGGTCCTGAGCAGTGGATCTATGGGGAAAGGCCTCTGTTTCCACAGCAGGGATTTACCTGGCAGGAGTGGAGGGTGGAGTTAAAAAAGCATAGGAGTTAAAAGCATAGGCTTTTAAGTCAGATGGCCCTGGTTAAAATCCTGTCTCTTCCTGTGTGACTCTGGGTAAGTTACTTACCAATGAAGCAAGAGAATTTGCTTCATTGGAGAAATGGGAAAAATGATTATCCACAATTTCAAAATCCAAAAAACCCTGTAATCTATAAATTTTTTGGATAACAAATGGTGGCTAAATATGACCTAAATGGAAGTGAGGTCAGGTTTTATATGGTCTTTTAAAAACATCCTGCTGGGGCCGGCCCATGACTCATGGGGGAGAGTGCGGTGCTGATAACACCAAAGCCACAGGTTTGGATCCTATACAGGGATGGCCGGTTAGCTCACTTGGGAGAGCGTGGTGCTGACAACACCAAGTCAAGGGTTAAGATCCCCTTACCGGTCATGTTTTTTTTATTTTTTATTTTTTTATTTTTTTATTTTTTAAAAGATGACCGGTAAGGGGATCTCAACCCTTGGCTTGGTGTTGTCAACACCATGCTCAGCCAGTGAGCAAACCGGCCATCCCTATATAGGATCCGAACCCATGGCCTTGGTGTTATCAGCACCGCACTCTACCGAGTGAGCCACGGGCCGGCCCTCATGTTTTTTTAGAAAAAAAAAGAAATATTATTTGATTATGGGATGCTACTCCTGGGGGTATTACATAATATACAGTATATGTACTATTTTACCTTTCTAAAACTTGAAATTTTCTGAATTCTGAAACATGTCTAGCACTAAGGATTCTATGTATGAAATTATAGATCTATAATAAATATCTCATTAGAGTTTCGAGAAATAATTTTATAAAGCACTTACAACAGTGGCTGGCACATAGTAAGTGCTTAATACAAGTTTATTATTATTCCTGACACATAGGTTTGTTTGTGGGCCAGAGCACCCTCACTTCTACATGTGCTGAAGAAACCCTGCTAATATTTGCCCTTCTGAAGGCTTCTTTCCCAGATGACATGCCCCTAATCACTATCTGTAGTGCAGTCACTTAGCAAGTCATCTCTGATGCTTACCATTATATTCCTAGCATTGTGCACAGTGCCTAGTATATAAAACAGGTGTTTAAAATCTATTTATTGAATTAATAAATGTTACAATCCAGGCTGTAATCAGAATGTTACAGGCCGAGCCCGTGGCGTACTCGGGAGTTCGGATCCTATATAGGGATGACCGGTGCACTCACAGCGCTCACTGGCTCAGCGCGGTGCGGCCAGTCTCAAAAAGGACAAAAAAAAAAAAAAAAGAATGTTACCGAGATCCCAAAGGTCCCTTCGCTGGATGCTCAATAGCCAATAATCTAGAATAAGAGTTGTAAAGAAAGATAGCCTTTAATCAGGAAGCCGGCAGCCTGGGGAAATGGTGGGCTTATGTCTCAAAGACCATCTCTGCCTCTCCCAGGTTTGCCAAAAGATTTCTTAGGAGTCTGTGGTAGAAAGCTGATTCATGGTGACCAAGTGGGGACATGCAGACATGCTTGAGTGTTTCAGATAATCATCAAGGAACTTCTCAGGTGAGAGTTGACCAGCATCATACTTCATTCGCCATGGATTCAGTTCCTGTTATTCTCAAATTAGATCAGAGTTAGTAAGCTAGAAAAGAATGGCCATCTGGGTTAATAATTTTTCTCTAATTATTTGTGTACAATGTGATAGCAAGAGTCATTGTGTTCTGGCAATTAGCTGCAGGCTATGTGGTTTGGGTTACAAGACAGAACAAGTTTTCAAATTCAAAGGTTTAACAAAATGAAGTCACTTCTGTTTAGGCTGTTAAAAGAGGTTACAAATCACTTGGGTTGAATTTTTGTTTATCACAGTCTCTTAGCTGTCTTCTACGGGAGCTGATTTTATTTTATTTTATTTTTTTTAGGGCTACAATAATAGTAAATTTATTAGGTCAGTGTTTGGATCCTTGTACTGGCCAACTGCCAACAACAAAAAAGTAAATGAACTTATTAGTCTCTAGTATAAATTTGTTTATTTATTTTTGGCAGCTGGATGGTACAGGGATCGAACCCTGGACCTTGATGTTATTATCAGCACCATGCTCTAACCAACCGAACTAACTGGCCAGCCTATTTATTTATTTTTAAAATAGCAACTTCAGGCTCGCAGATTCACTCACCTGGTTAGAGTACCACTTTGTAACACCAAGGTCAAGGGTTTGGATCCTATACGGAAAAAAAAAAAAGAATGTGCAATTCAGTGGTTTTTAGTTTATTTACAAAGTTGTACAACCATCACCACTATCTAATTTAAAAACATTTTTTTTTTTTTAAAAGATGACCAGTAAGGGGATCTTAACCCTTGACTTGGTGTTGTCAGCACCACGCTCAGCCACTGAGCTAACCGGCCATCCCTATATAGGATCCGAACCTGTGGCCTTGGTGTTATCAGCACCGCACTCTCCCGAGTGAGCCACAGGGCCCGCCCCTAAAAACATTTTTATCACCTCAAAAAGAATCCCTGTACCTATTAGCAGCCACTCACCACGCCCCCTCACTCCAGCCTACAGGGAGTGATTTTATCTCTAACATTTTAATATTCCTAATTGCATTCTTGTGATACTGAAGAAGATGATCTGTATCCAATGGCTGACCTCAACTCACCCCTTCCTCTACCATGTTCTTGACTCTGCCACAGGAAAGAATTCAACAGCAGAGTCACAGTAGAAAGTGACTTATTTCTTATTCTTTATATTAAAACAGATTTAATGTAAGGAATAAGAAATACAGACTTCAAAGGGAAAGTGCAGCCTAGTTCCAGAGACTCAGCGGCAGCTGCAGCAAGTTTAATACAAAAGTAAGAAATACACACTCTACAGACAAAGTGCAGGCTGGCTCCAGAGTGAGCAATAGCCCCACCTTCTTCTTGAATTCAACTTCTATAACTTGGCTATCTCTACATATTCACATTATCTAATGAATATTCAACTGAGGGGGTGGTTCCCAGTTATGTAACAGGTTATGTTACACAGCCTTGCATGTGCTCAGTTGATCTCTTTGGGGCACACTCCTTGGGCAAATTCCACCACATGCACCAAATACACTTAGAATATTCTAGGTGCTCTCTAGCGCCTCCAGTGAGAGATCATTCAAGGGATAAACTTTTTATTGAGCATGCTCAGCTACCAAGATTACACCAGTCTGCCTCCCGGGGTCTTAATCTTCACCTGCTGGTACTGAAAATAGGTGCCACAAGGGACAGTAGCTCAGGACCCAGAGGAGGGGCTTGAGTCCTAGGGAAGGTTTGAGACTCAGGTGAGTAGCCTGAAACTCAGAGAAGTGGCTTGAAACCTGATCCCTTGGGGACTGAGCACCTCCTGTCTCACTTGGATAACTTTATCTTAAGTTTGGGGGAGGTGGTTACATTGCTATTTGTTTCATGTCTTAACTAAAGTTAAGTAATTCCCAGAACCCTTCAACTCCTAGGATGACTTCAGCTGCTCCTCTTCTCCCTGTGAAGCTGACAGATAGGGAGTAAGAGACAAACAAAGGGGGGAGAAGCAGAGGAGGGATCCTCTCAGGGTGAGATATCTCACTATTTCTGCCTTAGTTGTTCTTCAGTTTTTGCACTTGTCCCAGAAAAACTTCAGACTGTTTCACTCTATGTCATGGCACATAAGGTCCTTTTTAATCTACCCTTTCCAGTTACATTTCTAATAGTGTAGTGGCTAAAAGCAGGCTCTGAAGGTGAACTGCCTCAGTTCATGATCTGGGACTTCGGTTGAATTACTGTGCTCATCTCTAAAACAGGTATGATAATAGAACCTATTGTTTTCAGGATTAAATAGAACTAATAGATGTAGAATGCTATTATACTATATTATACATGTGTAATATAAACATTGGCTATTATTTCCTCCTGGCCATCACTGCCTCCTGCCCCCAACTTAAAAATCGGGAACTTGCTGATCTGCAAAGGAAAGATGGATTTCACACCTCTATGAGTTTTCTGAAATCTCCATTCTTACGTCTCTAGTGAACTCCCATTTATATTCCTCAAGGTTAGCTGAAACTTCAGCTGTAATCCCTTTTATCTCTAAGAACTAATTTCTCCTTGTGTTTCCATAGCACATGGAAACCTCTCTATTATAGCACTTACATTGTACTACAATTATTGATTTTTTTTTTTTTTTTTTTTTTTTTTTTTTTTACCTTTTGCAGTTACTGTCACA
>NW_007727616.1:118844-126424 GCF_000696425.1 Galeopterus variegatus | reverse complement strand
TAATATTTGTCCTTTTAAAAAAACATTTTTTCTCCTTTCACATTTATTTTTGGTTTTTTATTTTTTTTTTTTTTTTTTTTTTTTTTTTTTTTACCTTTTGCAGTTACTGTCACATGGTAAATATTTAATGGCCAAATTCTGTCAGTTTAAGACTGCACTGCTTCTTTTAGGGCGTTGGTCAGTAAACTATCCAAATACACAGTCAACAGCTAGATTGATTCTTCCCAGAATGTACAGAATAGGTGAGGTTAGAAATTTAAGATGACTTTTAAGAGAAAGAGCTATATCTTAGAGAAGGGGTGATGATAAGAATGTGGTTTTAATACATTAGGCTGAGTTCTTCCTAATTCACTTTTTAAATCTGTAAAATAGGCATTTACTTGTAGAACTATCTTTATTCATTTGTACAACGAATATTTATTGAGTATATGCTCTTTTGGGCGCAGGAGTTACTGTCCTACGTGAAAGGCTGTTTTGAAAGTGTTCTGTAAACTGAAATTACTTTACAGGTATCATTATTAGCATTATATTTAAATCTAGGTTGGTTCCATCTGACAGGCTTGATGGGTTTAAGGTGAACTAAGGATCTCCGTGGACCTGGATTGGTGGCGCGACACATAGGCTGCGTGCGGTAGGTGGTGGGTATCTGCAGGCGTAGAGAGGCGCGCACAGGAAGCAGGGACGCGCGAAGCGCAGGGCGCGGTGACGACTACGTCGGACGTGGTGACGTAGCGCAATGGACAGCCTGGACTGGGAGGGGGATGCCTCAGTCCCCACCCCCCAACCGTCCACAGCTGCCCCAGCTGGGAACCCAGTGCCCCCACATTCGCTCGTTGCTGGAGATGAGGGCCATGAAGACTGCACCTGCTGGGGAAGGGGCCACGGAGCCCACATCCCAGAGAGCAGAGGGCCTGGGGGAGGAGTGCGGCGAGGAGGGGCAGAGAAGGCCCAAGCTGAACTTGACAGACTCCCCACCAATAAAATCAGCAAAGCCGAGACACACGCTGTGACACTCTGTCCCTAACACCCCCACTTGTCCCCACTCTTACACTCACATACTCATGCCGCTGGCCGTCGGGGCCGAGCCGCAGTCGAGCGGCCGTGGGCCCGGGCGGAGGGCGGAGACGCGGGCGCCCTCCCCGCTACGGCCCGTGTGAGGTGAGGCCACCTCATGGCCAAATGGGGAGGGGGCGTGGCGGGCGGGCGGGCGGAGGCCCCGCGGCCGGGGTTCTCCACGTCGGAGCTGCCGGGGGTCGGGGCCAGAGGCCCCCGGGAAGGACCTCCCCAAGGCCGGAGACGCCCCAAGTGTGCGTGGGGAGCGCAGGCGAGAAGCCTGGGGCGCGGGGCGGAGGGCGGGGGAGCTGGCGCCACCTGTGGCCTGTGCAGTGGGACCTAAAAACTGTTGCACCCTTGTAGTACTTGGGGGTGACTAGATCCATGTGTTTTCTTTCGAGCCCTGGAAAAAGGAGACCGAGAACTGTTGGAGTGTTTCAAATCCTGTTGGTGTCCGAGTTTATTACAGGGACAAGGATTTGAATACGCACGTACAAGGAGATGTTTCTGGAGCTTAAATGTTGGGCCTTCACTAAGCTCATAACTCACTCTTAAGCCCTTGAAAACTCTTCTTGATTCGGTTTCCCAGAGAGCCAACATTTTTCAGCATTCGTGACCATTAGCCCAGTAACTCCAGAGAATATCTGCTCAAAAGTGAATTATTCTTGGATAATGATGAGAAATGACGAATAACAGCCCCAGAGCTTCGTTAAAATCAAGTAAAGTGGGAAAATTTAAATTCAGATCACAGTTGGATGAATGTCTTTGTGTATGATTTTTTCTAATAGATTTAACTAAAATTGAGAAGCTTGAGTCCTGTCTGATGTTGGTAGGCAGTGTGGAGACTATGGGGAGGAGGGAGGTGACAGGTTCCACTTCAGGAATGTCACAGATTCCTAGCATTTTATTGTACATTTTATTGTCAAATTGGCACTTAATCAGTAGTTTGTGGCACTTCTACGTAATACATTTCTTTTCGTTTTCTTTCTCCAGTATCACCCGCCCCCCGCACCCCTTTTTGGAGCCTGGGGCATCAAGACAAAAAAGTTTAAACAGTGGTGGAAAGTGGTAGGTTAGGTTAATTCAGTTTACTTTTAGTTGTATTTTCTTCCACTGTTGCTGTTCTCTATAGGGTTGAGAGAAAAGAACCTTTCTTGCAGGTGTAATGAAGTCTGTCAGCGAAAGTTAAATTTCATAGTTGCAGCTCCAGTTGTCTTTGCATCTGCTACGTGATCTGTAGAGCTTCACAATTTAAAACAAATTTTTAAAAATTTGCCTAATAAAAATACTGTGCCTGGAAAGGAGTCAGAAAAGGAGATAGCTTCCTTTCTCCTCTAGAATAAAATCAGTCTTCGTAATTCCCTAAAGGCCCTAAATCTGTAGCGCCCTTTCCCGCCCAATATACACACTGGCCTCCTGGCTGTTCTTGAGCACACCAGGCACACTTCTGCCTCAGGGACCATGCACTTGTTCCGTCTTCTGGATCACCTTTCCTTTATAAAGCTGCATAGCCTGTCTGTCCCCTCACCTCCTTCAGGTCTTTAATCAAATGTCACTCTAACAGTGACATTTCTCTGTTATCTAAATGGCAAAGCCCCTCCGCTACCTACATTTATGTAACTCCCAGTCCCACTTCTGTGATTTACTTTTCTCTTTACCCCTTATCAACCTTTAACATATTGTGTATTTTATTGTCCCCATTACAAAGTAAGCTTCAGGAGGACAGGTATTTTTTTTTTTTTTCCCCTTTTTGTCTTTTTTCGTGACCGGCAACGGATCGCAACCCTCAGTGTCGCGCCCGTACCGGACCGGGACCGGCAACAGAATCGCAACCCTCGGTGTTGCTCCCGCACCTCGCTCAGCCAGTGAGCGGCCGGTCTGTATGTGGGATCCGAACCACACTTCCTAGGCGGCGCACTTTAGCAGTGCGCCACCGGGCCGGCCCTGGACAGGTATTTTTGTTTGTTAATTGCTGTACCCTTGGTGCTTAAAATCCTCAACAAATTTATTGACAATGGGTAAAGAGTTTTTTTTTTTTTTTTTGTGACCGGTAAGGAGATCGCAACCCTTGGCTTGGTGTCGCCGCACCGTGCTCAGCCAGTGAGCGCACCGGCCATCCCTATATAGGATCTGAACCCGCGGCAGGAGCGCCACTGTGCTCCCAGTGCCGCATTCTCCCAAGTGAGCCACGGGGTTGGCGCTCTGTTGACTATCTTGAAGGCTGATAAGAGTTTTTTTTTTTTCCTTTTTGTCTTTTTTACCGACTGGTAACGGGATTGCAACCCTTGGTGTCGCGCCCGTACCAGGGACCGGCAATGGGATCGCAACCCTCGGTGTCACGCCCGCACCGCGCTCAGCCAGTGAGCGGGAACCGGTCTCCACATGGGATCCAAACCCTCGGCAGGAGCGCCGCCGCACTCCAAAGCGACGCACTCTCCAGTGCGCCACCGGGCGGCCCTGATAAGAGTTTTTATATTTGAACTCTCTCTTGAATTTCTGGTTATGATTGGTTGTCCTTGGAGTTGTGGGATGGGTTTTCACTAGGATTTTGTCTTTGTTGGAAGACATTGAGATGTTTTTTCTGTCGGTTCTTGGGACATTTCTCTTTTAACAAAGATTTTGTGCTTTCAGGTCATTGAATGAAAGTACTTTGAAAGCAGAGAGGAGGATGAAATGTGAAGGTTTTTGGTGTTGGTGGTCTTATCTCAGATCTTATGTGGCTAGAATTTTTACTTACTTCAGGCTCTTTTTTTTTTTTTCCCCTCTGATCGGTAAGGGGATCGCAACCCTTGGCTTGGTGTTGTCAGCACCATGCTCAGCCAGTGAGCCAACCGTCCATCCCTATATAGGATCCGAACCCGTGGCCTTGGTGTTATCAGCACTGCACTCTCCCGAGTGAGCCACGTGCCGGCCCACGGTAAGGGGATCTTAACCCTTGGCTTGGTGTTGTCAGCACCACACTCACCCAGTGAGCTAACCGGCCATCCCTATGTGGGATTCGAACCCGTAGCCTTGGTGTTATCAGCACCACACTCTCCCAAGTGAGCCACAGACCAGCCTTTACTTCACGCTCTTCCCTAGAGATTTGCTCACATCTCTGCCAGCACAAATATCACCATCCTTACGTCTTTGGCCCCAGAGAGCTGAGCCAGCTAGTTCCACTTTGTCTTTTTCAGTAGACTGAAGATATTATTATGTATAATCCTGGCCTTATGCATGAGCCTCCACACTCCATTCACGTAGACAGTTGAGCTCAAAAGATATAAGAATATGTAGCTTACTCTAACGATGGTGTTCGGTTCTGGAGAGAACATTTGATCCTTTTATCACAAATTCATTTTGGGGGCATTTTTAGCAAGTAAATTAATCTATATTAAGTTAGAGGATAAAAGGAGCAGGCCCCTGAGTTCTGTGGATTATTCCTCATTTATTTTTTCCTTTCTCAGATTCTTGGTTGGTGCATTTGTTACCTTCATTGACCTTCTGGCTAGAGTGGCCTGGATGAAATTTCTCTTTGGAGAAGTCCTGGCTTCTCCAGTTTAGGAAGGCAGAGGGAGTGAAGTGTGCTTTTAACACTTTGTAGGAATGCTGGTGGCACAGTTAAGGCTTAAACTTTTTATTTTTATTTTTTATTTATTTATTTATTTATTTTTATTTTTATTTTTAAAAAGATGACCGGTAAGGGGATCTTAACCCTTGACTTGGTGTTGTCAACACCACGCTCAGCCAGTGAGCAAACCGGCCATCCCTATATAGGATCCGAACCCGGGGCCTTGGTGTTATCAGCACCGCACTCTCCCGAGTGAGCCACGGGCCGGCCCTTTTTTATTTTTATTTTTAAAATTTGTAATTTTTTTTTTAACCAAGCCTTAAACATTTGCCAGAATGTTGAAAGCTGCCGGGTTTATGAGAGAACAGTTTGTGGGGTGTGAAAGCATTGGTGATCTGGTATGCATCTGACTGGATCTGGATCTGATCTTATTAGTGTAAATAAGCAACAGCATCAGAAATATATTTGTAGTTTTTGTTTTGTGAATAATTTCTAACATAATTTAGGCAGATTGGTAAACGCTTCAATAAAACTTCTTTTGTCCCCTTTTTTTTTTTTTTAAAAGATGACCGGTAAGGGGATCTTAACCCTTGACTTGGTGTTATCAACACCACGCTCACCCAGTGAGCGAACCGGCCATCCCTATGTGGGATCCGAACCCGGGGCCTAGGTGTTATCAGCACCACACTCTCCCGAGTGAGCCACGGGCCGGCCCTTCTTTTGTCTCCTTTTAAGTCCTTTCACAAAGTTTCCAGGAAGTTTTTCTCAGGCCTCAGAGATACTTAAATATCTCTGTTATATTCTCATCTCTTATAGATAAATACTGGGTACTGACAGTGCTTCAGTGTAGATAACATTTTTTGAATGACTGCCATGTTATTACTGTGCCACATCTCTTCATGAGCTCATAAGGAAAACTTTCAGGAAAAAACAGATTTTGAAGAAGGGGAAAAACTTGTTGCATTTTGGTTACATGGTCCCAGTAAGTGCAGAGGAGAGAATTCTGTGAAACTTTTTTTTCCTTTAAAGTTTTTCTGTGCCTCTTTGTGAAGACTGGATAAGAGACTCTGAGTGTCCCTCTGTGGAATGCATTGTCAGCTTTCAAGTAGAAAAAATAACTGGAGTTATGGCTTGAAAATGTGTGCATGAATACAGTCAGTGGGTCTAATTTTAGAGAACTTCTTCATAAATAGTGGCCTCAATATTTTCCTTCAGCTGTATCCATCTCACCCTCCGTGTAGAAAACATTCCATTTCACAGTTTTTTAGTGACTTTTATTCTTACTGTGGTTGCTAATTTAGCAGGGTAGCACCTGTTCTGTCTCTCCAGTGAAGTTGGTCTGTCAATAAGTTTGAATTTATTTCTGAAAGCAGATATAGATAGAAGATTTCTTAGCCTTGGTCTTTCTTTTTTCCTTTTATGTATGTATGTATGTATGTATGTATGTATGTATGTATGTATGTATGTATGTATGTATGTATGTATGTATGTATGTATTTATTTACTTACTTATTTACTTACGTAAACAACAAACATTTATTTCTCACTGTTCTAGAGGCTGGGAAGTCCAAGATCAAGTTGCCCACAGATTCAGTGTCTTGTGAGGACCCTGTTTTGCTGCTTTGTACATGGCCACCTTCTTGCTGTATTCTCATGTGGCAGAGAGATTCTCATGTCTCTTCTTTGTTTATTTATTTTATTTTATTTATTTATTTATTTTAAAAGATGACCGGTAAGGGGATCTTAACCCTTGACTTGGTGTTGTCAGCACCACGCTCACCCAGTGAGCAAACCGGCCATCCCTATATGGGATCCGAACCCATGGCCATGGTGTTATTAGCACCATACTCTCCCGAGTGAGCCACGGGCCGGCCCCTGTTTATTTATTTTAATTTACCAGTATACAATGTAGTTGGTTTTCGTGTCCCTTTACCAATTCCTACTTTCCCCTCTCCCTCTCTGCCATCCCCCTCATCAGTATCATATCTGTTCACTTGTTTTAAATTCAAGGAATTGTTGTGATTGTTGTGTCTTCTTCCTCCCACACAATTTATTTGTTTGTATATTAGCCTTGATCTGTTTTGATTCCTCTTTGAGTTTCCTTAGATTTCCTTAGCATATTTTCTCCAACACTTAAAAAAAAAATTGATGTTAAAATCCCTTATTTAGAATAATCTGCAGTGGTTTCATCTTTTTTTACTTGGGCTGTATGAAAAGAAGGATTCTGGGATGTTTCCTGAATCCAGGTGTTCTTTTTGCTCTTCTGCAGGATATCTTGTGAGTTGTTCAGTCCAGTTATTTGAGTGTATACTGGAAAATCTATTTCAGCTTTGTAATTTCAACACTTTGTTTCCCAGAGTGCTTTCTAGTACTTTTTTTTTTAAAAAGATGACCGGTAAGGGGATCTCAACCCTTGGCTTGGTGTTATCAGCACCACGCTCAGCCAGTGAGCAAACCGGCCATCCCTATATAGGATCCGAACCCGTGGCCTTGGTGTTATCAGCACCGCACTCTACCGAGTGAGCCACGGGCCGGCCGTCTAGTACTTTTAAAAGAAGAAAGAACTGATCAAATTGAGAACCCTGTGCTAGAAATGAGAGAAAATGAGAAAAGGTACAGAAGTCTGGGGCAGTCATGTCTCTCAGTAGTCAACACAATTGGGTTTTTTGGCTGGCTAGTACAGGGATCAAACCCTTGACCTTGGTGCTATAAGCATCACGTTCTTTTTTTTTTTTTTTTTGTCTTTTTTGTGACCGGTAAGGGGATCGCAACCCTTGGCGTGGTGTCACCTGCACCGTGCTCAGCCAGTGAGCGCACTGGCCATCCCCATATAGGATCCGAACCCACGGCGGGAGCGCCGCTGCGCACCCAAGCGCCGCACTCTCCCGAGTGCACCACGGGGCCGGCCCAGCATCACATTCTAAACACCTGAGCTAACTGGCCAGACAACTTTGGTATTTTTTTTTTTTTTTTTTTT
>NW_007727616.1:111814-118685 GCF_000696425.1 Galeopterus variegatus | reverse complement strand
TCGCAACCCTCAGCGCCGCCCCCGCGCCTCGCTCAGCCAGTGAGCGGGAACCGGTCTGCATGTGGGATCCGAACCCTCGGCGGGAGCGCCTCCGCGCTTCCCAAGCGGTGCACTAGCGCAGTGCGCCACCGGGCCGGCCCCAACTTTGTTATTTTAAAGGGATCATTTTATTCTATTTCTCCTTAGTTTGTTAACCACAAAAACATCAAAAATCTTTTTGTTCCCTTTAATTTTTTGTTACTTGTCACATTGTGACTCTTCTAAATTGTCAAAGACTTTTTGATTTCTCATGGGAAAAAATTTTCAGGCCTTCCTGGGTATTTTCTTGAGGAAAAATGAAGCTAGTTGTTAAATGCTCCTGTAAAGTCTGTTCTCTGACTTAGACCAATATTCTGATTCTTCCATTTCTCTATTGGCATTAATAGTATGTTTTACAGCTTTCTTTCTTTCTTTTTTTTTTTTTTTTAAAGATGACCGGTAAAGGGATCTTAACCCTTAAGTTGATGTTGTCAGCACTACGCTCACCCAGTGAGATAACCGGCCATTCTTATATGGGATCTGAACCCGTGGCCTTGATGTTATCAGCACCACACTTTCCTGAGTGAGCCATGGGCCGGCCCAGCTTTTTTTTTTTTAATGGAGACTTCAAAATCGTTTGCAAGTAATTAAAAACTAGTTTTGCACCTGTACAATCTGTGGGATCTGTGGTCCCAAAAGATCTCAGCTTAAGTACTTATCCTATAGAGCAGGGTTTAAAGGAACTCAGTTTATTTCTAATTGTTATTTGTTGATTGTGAGTCAGTAGAGGGAAGAGAAAGTTGGTTTGCAGACCAGCCAAGTTCTACCTGTCTTTATCTTTTGGAGGTAATTTTGCTCCTATTTTTAGTCTTGTATACACTTCTTTTCTTTTTCTTTCTTTCTTTCTTTTTTTTTTTTAAAGATGACTGGTAGGGCTGGCCCGCGGCGCACTTGGGAGAGTGCGGCGCTTGGGAGCGCAGTGGCCCTCCCGCCGCGGGTTCGGATCCTATATAGGGATGGCCGGTGTGCTCACTGGCTGAGTGCGGTGCAGGCGACACCAAGCCAAGGGTTGCGATCCCCTTACCAGTCACAGAAAAAAGAAAAAAAAAAAAAGATGACCGGTAAGGGGATCTTAACCCTTGATTTGGTGTTGTCAGGACCGTGCTCTCCCCAGTGAGCCAACCGGCCATCCCTATATAGGGATCTGAAACTGTGGCCTTGGTGTTATCAGCACCACACTCTTCCAAGTGAGCCACAGGCTGGCTCCCACTTCTTTTCTAATGTACAGAATAGAGATAGACCTTTTTTTGTGTGTGTGTCCGGCAACGGATCGCAACCCTCAGTGTTGCGCCCGTACCGGACCGGAACCGGCAACGGGATTGCAACCCTCGGTGTTGCGCCCGCACCTCGCTCAGCCAGTGAGCGGGAACCGGTCTGTATGTGGGATCCGAACCCTCTGCGGGAGCGCCGCTGCACTCCCAAGCGGCGCACTGTAGCAGTGCGCCACCGGGCTGACCCAGAGATAGACCTTTTTTTTTTTTTTGTCTTTTTGTCTCTTTTTTTGTGACCGGCAATGGATCGCAACCCTCAGTGTCGCGCCCGTACCAGACCGGGACTGGCAACGGGATCGCAACCCTCGGTGTTGCCCCCGCTCCTCGCTCAGCCAGTGAGCGGCTGGTCTGTATGTGGGATCCGAACCCTCGGCTGGAGCGCCACCGCACTTCCCAAGCGGCACACTGTAGCAGTGCGCCACCGGGCCGGCCCGAGATAGACCTTTTTATAAAAAAAGTAATTAATTAATTTTTTTTCAAAAAGGTGGCTGGTAAGGCGATCTTATCCCTTGCCTTGGTGTTGTCAGCACCACGCTCTCCCAAGTGAGCCAACCGGCCATTCCTATATATAGGGATCCGAACCTGTGACCTTGGTGTTATCAGCACCACACTCTTCCAAGTGAGCCACTGACCAGCTCTAGACCATTTTAACTTTATAAAGTAGTTTCCTCTGCTGCTTGATCCATTACCTTTCTTGTGTTAATGCTTTTGGTATATTTCATGTTGATAGCAGGTATTTGTGCTGCAATTTTTATTATTAGTAGTAGTAACCAAAACCACATTTTATATCTGCAAAGCATTTTTCTCTTTCCTAAAAGCTCTGTGGGCCTTAAAGTGGTGCCACCATTTATATTGAAAGACTGAGTTTTCCAAGAATATGGTTTGTATTTTTGTTGGGGCAGTGTTTTTGTTGCATATGTTAATTGTAAGAATTTATGCATGGTTTTGGCATATGGGCAGCATTATGGGCATTTAGTAATCCTTGATGCCTTGGAAAAGGGAGTTCAGACTTGTGAAAACTTTTGCAGGCGTAATAACAGAGAACTAAGATGAAAATAATCAAGACAGTGACAATCCAGACTTGGATATATAATATATATAATGGATATATTTGAAATATATTTTTCCCCTATCCTCACACATTGTACTTCCTCCTTACCCTTCCTTTGTAATTCTGTGGGAAAAGGGAAGAAGAAAATCTAGGACAGTGACCAGCTGATAACTTTAAGAAAACAATGTGTTTGTTCTGCATGAAGTGGTCATTTACTATTTCTTTTTTTATTTTTTAATTTAAAATTTTATTTGTACATATTTGTGAGGTACACTGTGTTTCAATACATGCATATACTATGCATTAATTCTTAGGGCTGATAGCATATCTTTGTACCTGTTAATTCATCATTTCTCCTTCCCCGACTCACCCTCCCTTCTTGGCCTCTGGTAACTATTATTCTACTTTCTACTTCTATGAGAACCCCTTTTTTTAGATCCCACATATGAGTAAGATCATGTGGTACTTGTTTTTCTGTGCCTAGCTTACTTCACTTAACATGATGATGGTATCCAGTTCCATCCATGTTGCTGTAAATGACATTATTTCTTCTTTTTTTTATTAATAGCTGAGTAGTATTCCATTGTGTATATATACCACAGTTTTTATCCATTCATCTGTTGATGGCATTTAGGTTGATTCCATCTCTTGGCTATTGTGAATAGTGCTACCATAAACTTGGGTGTGCAGATATCTCTTTGGCATGCTAATTTCCTTTTTGGGGGGATACTTAGCAATGGGACTGCTGGGTCATATGGTTCTATTTTTAGTTTTTTTTAGGACCCTCCATATAGTTTTCCATAATAGCTGTACCAATTTACATTCCCACCAACAATATAGGAAAGTTGCCTTTTCTCTGCATCCTCACCAACATTTGTTATTTTCTGTCTTGTTGATAATAGCCATTCTAACTGGGGCGAGATATCTCATTGTGGTTTTAGTTTGTATTTTCCTGACGATTAGTGATTTTGAGCATTTTTTCATGTGCTTATTGCCCTTTTGTATATCTTCTTTGGAGAAATGTCTGTTCAGGTCCTTTGCCAATTTTTCAGTTGGGTTATTTGGTATTTTTTTGCTGTTGAGTTATTTGATTTCCTTATATATTTGGATATTAGCCCCTTGTTTGATGTGTAGTTTGCAAACATTTTGTCCCATTCTGTAGCTTGTCTCTTCACTTTGTTGATAGCATTCCTTGGTGTGCAGAAGCTTTTCAGTTTATACCAGCTGCTGCCACCACACACACACACACACACACACAAACTTTTTCATATGTAGTACCATTTGTATATTTTTGCTTTAGTAGCCTATGCAATTGTAGTCTTGTGCTGCCCACTCCCTATTCCCCTATGTTTTCTTATAGTAGTTTCATAGTTTTGGGTCTTAAATTTAGATCTTTAATCCATTTTGTATTGATTTTTGTGTATGCTGAGAGATAGGGATCTTTTTTTTTTTTTTGGCAGCTGACTGAAAGGGGCAATCTGAACCCTTGACCATAGTGTTATAAGGCTGCTCTCTAACCAGCTAAGCTAATTGGCCAGCCCTGGCGTCTAGTTTCAGTCTTCTGCACATGGATATCCAGTTTTCCCAGCACTGTTTATTGAAGAGATTCTCCTTTCCCCAATGTATATTATTGCACCTTTGTTGTAAATCAGTTGGCTGTAAATTTGTGGGTTTATTTCTGGGGTCTCTATTCTGTTCCATTGTCAATGTGTCATTATGCCAGTCCCATGTTTTGTTTTCTATAGCTTTATAGTATATTTTGAAGTCAGGTAGTGCGATGCCTCCAACTTTGTTCTTTTTGTTTAAGATTGCTTTGGCTTTATGGGGTCTTTTGTGGTTCCATGAAAGTTAGGTGTAGTTGATCTAGATGTTGTTTCTTGGTTAATTTTCTGTCTGGATAATCTGTCCTTTGCAGAAAGTGGGTAATTAAAATCCCCAGCTATTATCATGTTGGAGTCTATTTCTCCCATTAGGTTTAGTAGTATTTGCTTTATATGTCTGGGTGTTCCAGTGTTGGACGTGTATGTATTTGGAATTGTTACATCCTCTTGTTGATTACTTTCTCGTGTGTAATGATGTTCCTTATCCTTTTTTTACTTTCCTTGACTTGAAGTCTATTTTATCTGATGTTATAAGTATAGCTAGTCGTGTTCTTTTTTGATTTCCATTTGCAAGAAATATTTTTTTCCATTCCTTCACTTTCAGTTTATGTGTGTCCCTACAGGTGAAGTGAATTTCTTGTAGGCAGCATATTGTTGGTTCTTGTTTTGTAATCCATTCAGCCACTCTGTGTCTTTTTATCGGAGATTATTTATTTATTTATTTATTTTAATTTTTAATTTTTTTCCTATATAATGATGACCAGTCAGGGGATCTCAACTCTTGGCTTGGTGTTGTCAGCACCACACTCAGCCAGTGAGCCAACCGGCCATCCCTATATAGGATCTGAACCCATGGCCTTGGTGTTATCAGCACCACACTCTCCCAAGTGAGCCACGGGCCGGCCCTTTATCAGGGATTTTAATCCATTAACATTTAGAGTTATTATTGATATATAGGGACTCATTCCTACCATTTTGTTACCTTTTTTCTTGTTGTTTTATAGATCTTTTTTTCCTTTTTTCTGATCTTACTGTCTTCCTTTGTAATTAAGTGGTTTTCTCCAGTAGTATATTTTGATTTCTCTATATTTATTTTTAATATGTCTATTATAGGTTTTTGTGTTATGGTTACCACCATGAGCCTTTCAAAAAGCATGTTATGGTTAGATTACTTTAAACTAATAATAACTTGGGCCGGCCCATGGCTCACTTGGGAGAGCATGGTGCTGACAACACCAAGTCAAGGGTTAAGATCCCCTTACTAGTCATCTTTTTTTTTTTTTTTTTTTTTTTGAGGCCGGCCGCACTGCGCTCAGCCAGTGAGCACAGCGGCCATCCCTATATAGGATCCGAACCCGTGGCGGGAGCACTGCTGTGCTCCCAGCGCCGCACTCTCCCGAGTGCGCCACGGGCTCGGCCCCCAGTCATCTTTTAAAAAATTAAAATAAAATAAAAATAAAAAAATAAACTAATAACAACTTTTACCACTAATAAAAAAGAAAAAACTAGAGCCAACTGTATGCTTTGACATCATTCTCACCCCCCTCCCCCTACTTTTTGACATTTTGTTGTTTCACATTACATCTTTTTTTTTTTTTTGGTGGCTGGCCTATAGAGGGATCAGAACCTTTGACCTTGGTGTTATAGCACCACACTCTAACTAACTTAGCTAACTGGTTAGCCCTCAATATACATCTTTTAATGTTGCCTGTGTCTTATGCGACGTTGAGTTTGTTATTATCTTGTTGGGTTTGTCCTTTAGTCTTTATAGTATGGATATAAGTGGTTTATTCACCACCCTTACAACATTGGAGAATTTGGAGATTGTCTGTGTACTTACTTTACTAGTGAGTTTTGTACCTTCATATATTTTCTTTTTCCACTTTAGAGTCATTATCTTTCAGCTTGAAAAACTCTAGCATTTCTTATAAGGCAGGTCTAGTGTTGATGAATTACTTTAGCCTTTGTTTCACTGGGAAAGACTTTATTTCTTCTTCATATTTGAGTGTTAGTTTTGCTGGATACAGAATTCTTCATCGAGTCTTTTTCTTTTCCTTTTTTTTTTTTCCCGCACAAGATGGGATCTTGCTATGTTGCCCAGGCCAGAGTGCAGTGGCTATTCACAGGCCACTAGACATAAAAAATGCGTTATCTGAACTGAAAAGCTCTGTAGAAAGCCCCAACTACTGACCAGCACAGGAGTTTTTGACCTGCCCTGTTTCTGACCTGGGCCAGGTCAATCCTCCTAAAGCAGCCTGGTGGTCCCCTGCTCCCATGAGGTCACCATATGGCGGCTGAACTAAGTGCAGACACCCTAACGGCATAGCAGACTACAGCTCAGAACTCCCAGGCTCAAGTGATCCTCCAGCATCAGCCTCCCAAGGTAGCTGGGACTACAGGTGCATGCCACTGCCCTGGCAGTTGACAGTCTCTTTCCTGCAGCACTTTGAATAATTCATCCCATTCTCTTCTGGCCTGTAGGGTTTCTACTGAGAAATCCACTGAGAGCCTATTGATGTTCTGTTGAATGTTGTATGTTTCTTTTCTCTTGCTGCTTTCAGTATTCTTTTTGTCTTTGGTTTTTGACTATTTGATTATAATGTGTCTTGGGCTATTCTTCTTTGAATTGAATTTGGTGACCTCTGAGCTTCCTATACCTGGATGCTGTCATTGTTCACTGTGCTTGGGACATTTTTAGCCGTTATTTCTTTAGATATACTTTCTAGGTCTCTTCCTTTTTTGTCTCTTCTGGGTATACCAATTATGCAGAGGTTATTTTGCGTGAAGGAGTCCCATAGTTGCTGCAGTGGTTTCCTTTTTTCCTTTTTTTCTTTCTTTTCTTTTCTTTTTTTTTTTTTTTTTTTTTTTTT
>NW_007727616.1:93787-111698 GCF_000696425.1 Galeopterus variegatus | reverse complement strand
TTTTTCCCTGAAATTTTTTTTTTTTTTTTTTTTTTTTTTTTTTTTTTTTTTTTTGGCAGCTGACTGGTATGGGGATCCGAACCCTTGACTTTGGTGTTACAAGGCAGCACTCTAACCAACTGAGCTAACCAGCCAGCCCCATTTTTTCTTACTCTTTTTCTTTTGCTCCTCTGATTGGATAATTTTGTATGTTTTGTCCTCAAGCTCACTGATTATTTCCTCTGATCAGGGCTGCTGTTGGGGCTTTCTATAGAGCTTTTCAGTTCTGATAATGTATTTTTTATTTCTAGAATTTCTATTTTTTAAAAAATAATTCTATTTCTTTGTCAGATTTTGTGTTCTGCTCCTGGATTGTTTTCCAAATATCATTTAGTTTTCTGTCTTTATTTTCTTGTTACTCCCTGAACATCTTTAAGAGGATTATTCTGAATTTTCTGTCAGATATTTCATAAGTCCACATTCTTCTGAGTCTGTTGCCCATGCTTTGTTGGTTTCTTTTGGTGGTGTGACATTTCTTTGTTCTTTTTATTTTTTAGGGGGCAGCTGGCCAGTACAGGGATCTGAACCCTTGATCTTGGTGTTACAAGGCTGTGCTCTAACCAACTGAGTTAACCGGCAGCCCTCTTTGTTCTTTCTTGATTCTTGTGTCTTTAAGTTGATGCCTGGGCATTGGAGAAGACGGCTGTCTTTTCCCAGTTTTGTAGGTGCTCTTTGACTGCTATTTCTTCTATGTTTATAAGTGTTCTTTAGTGCTGTTAGACTTTTACTGCTCAATATCAGAAGTTTGTCTCTGGTCTGTGTTTTTTTTTTCCATTTTGTGATGGATTAATAGCAACCACTTCCACTTAAGCAGTGCCCTGGAACTAATTTGCAGTTGTGTAGTTAATTCCCGGATAGGGGAAACTTCCTGTGGGGACCGGAAGTTGAACTCTGTGCCTGAGCAGAATTGCTATCGTACTGTTGTTTCTCAGACTGGGAAAATCATTTTATGTGTACCAGATTTTAAATGTTGGCTTTTTAGTTACTTCCAGGTCATATGGGGTTACCACAGTCACAACTGGGCTGTGTGGAAATTCCAGCCTGGGACTGATTTATTCCTGCAAACTCTGAACTGTGTTGCATTGATTGGTTCTGCTGTGTGGCTCCTGTGTTGATTAGAAGGCAGATCAGCTGCTGATGCTGTTCCCCAGTGCACCCCTGGTGAGTCAGCCTTCCCCACCTCCCAGTGCTGTAAATGTTTCCTGTGGGGCAGGCCCCACATGAGTCCCCTGTGAAGACTCACTGACCTAGGTGATTCCTTCCTTCTTTCAAATGCAGCCTCTCCCTCTTATGTGGGTGCAAGGGAAGTTTGCAAGCAGCTTTGCTGGCCTAGGAAATTGAATGGTGTACTCCAAAGTGACTTTTTTTTTTTTGCCAGTGGCTACAGTAGCCTTCTCCCCTAAAGACTCTGAGTAGCTTCATGCAAAGGGCACTGCTGCAGCTGTGCTGTCTTTTGGTAGCTGGTCTGTGTGCTCCATGAGCAGCTGGAGCTAGGTCTGATTGGGGTATTTCCTCTTCTTGCTCTCTGCTTCTTTCTATACTTTCACAGACTCTCCTCTTCCCTCAAGTTCCAGTGATTACAAGATGGCAGATTTTGTGTTTTAGTAGTTATAAGCTGATCTTTTGTAAGCAGGGAGCGATGCGGGATTGTCTATTTCACCATCTTGGTGATGTCACTTCCCTGATTGTCACTTACTGTTTCTTTTTTTTTTTTTTTTTTTAAAGATGGCCGGGAAGGGGATCTTAACCCTCGACTGGGTGTTGTCAGCACCACGCTCACCCAGTGAGCGAACCGGCCATCCCCATATGGGATCCGAACCCGTGGCCTTGGTGTTATCAGCACCGCACTCTACCGAGTGAGCGACAGGCCGGCCCGTCACTTACTGTTTCTTTTTTTTTTTTTTTAAAGATGGCCGGGAAGGGGATCTTAACCCTCGACTGGGTGTTGTCAGCACCACGCTCACCCAGTGAGCGAACCGGCCATCCCCATATGGGATCCGAACCCGTGGCCTTGGTGTTATCAGCACCGCACTCTACCGAGTGAGCCACAGGCCGGCCCGTCACTTACTGTTTCTAATGGTATTGCTGGAGGCAGGTCCCAGCAGCCATCAAAATCAATGGGAAGAACATGGTGGACCTTGTTAAATCTAATGGACCCTTTTTCATCCTTGTCTCATTTTGTTTTTCTGCAGCATTTGGTACTGCTGATCCCTGTCCTTGAAATGTTTTAGTGACACTCTGCTCTCTTTTCCACTTGCATTCCTGGCTCTTTTTCTCCTGCCCATCCCTTAAATGTTTGTTTTCTTGAAGGTTTTTGTTGTATTCTCCCTCTCTACCTCTGGTTCTTAAACCTGGTGGCATAAACATCTCTTAGAGAATTTGTTAGGAACATGGCTTAGAAAACCCTACATGATCTGTCCCCTGCCAGCCTCTCTGAGTTAACTTGTACCATACTTTCCTTCTCTTCTTATGCTCTAGTCACAATGGTTTTTTTCTGCCCCAGGGTCTTGGCACTTGTAATTCTTTCTGCCTGGTATGCTCTTCTATGAGATCTTTACCTCTTCTTACCATTCAAGCCTCAGCTCAAATGATTCCTTCATAGACCTTCTGTGACCACCTTACCCAAAATAGTCAACTTTCCTTTCCTGACTACTTTACCCCAAATAGTAAACTTTCCCTTCCCTGACCACTTTACCCAAAATAGTCAGCATTCCCTTTGTGCCTGTATTAGTCCATTTCTGTTGCTTATAACAAAATACCCGAAACTGGATGATTTATAAAGAAAAACACAATTTATTGCTTACAGTTTCTGAGGCTGGGAAGTCAAAAGTCCATCTGGTGGTGGCGATAGTGACTCAGGGGTCTCACATAGCAAGATGGTGGAAGTAAAGAATAGAGAGGGAGAAAGAGACTCTCCTCTTCTTTTAAAGCCCTCAAGACCACACCCCTGACCACCATTTTTAATCCATTCACTACTGCATGGTCCTACAATCCAATCACCTCTTCAAGGCTCCACCTTTCAATTACAATAATAGGATTTCCCACGCTCTTAACAGTCACAGTTGGGGCTAAGTTTCTAATACATAAAACTTGGGGGACACAATTCAGGCTTCAATGAGTTTTGGAGGGACATAATTCAGTCCACTACAGTGTCTTATCTCATTCCAGTCTTTTATTATCTCCATAGCACTTATCACTATCTTTTTTTTTTTTTTTTTCATGTCCGGCAATGGATCGCAACCCTCAGTGTCGCGCCCGTACCGGACCGGGACCGGCAACGGGATCGCAACCCTCGGTGTTGCTCCCGCACCTCGCTCAGCCAGTGAGCGGGAACTGGTCTGTATGTGGGATCCGAACCCGCGGTGGGAGCGCCACCGCGCTCTCAAGCGGCGCACTGTAGCAGTGCGCCACCGGGCCGGCCCCTACTTATCACTATCTTAAGTTCTCTTTTTTTCTTGTCTGTAATCTGATTCACGTTTAGAACTTAAAATTTATGAGAACAGGGACCTTGTTTATTTTATTAACTTCTGTATTCCTAGTGCCTAAAATAGTCCCTCCATGTACATTTATCAAATGAATGAATGAAATTTGAGTTTCTGAGTCCTGTATCCCAGAGATTTTGATTTAGTAGGCTGGGATGGAGCTTCAGAATTTGTATTTTAACAAACATTCCAAGTGTTTCTGTTGTCTCTGGTTAGTTGTCTTGGATGACATTTTGTAAAGCACAACTAGCTCTACACAGTCTGACAGTCTCATCAACTCTTCACTAAGCATCTCTTACTACAAGCTGAGATTTTGTTTCTCTGTCTCCAGCCCTGATCTCTCACCTGAGCTCTAGGCTAATTTATTCACTGGTCTCTTGACCATCTCCATTTGGCAGTCACACAGCACCTCAAATTCAACATGACCAAATCCAAATAATTTTTCTGTGGAAGTCATTTCTTCCTTCTGAGTTTTTCCTGTGAATGATACCACCTAGGTGTATAAGCCAGGAACCTGGATGTTATACTTGAGTCTTCTCTTTCTTACCCTTTAACATCCAGTAATCATAAAGTTGTGTAGATTCTTTTTTTAAAAAAGATGACCAGTAAGGGGATCTTAACCCTTGACTTGGTGTTGTCAGCACCACTAAGCTAACCGGCCATCCCTATATAGGGATCTGAACCTGTGGCCTTGGTGTTATCAGCACCACACTCTACCAAGTGAGCCATGGGCCGGCACAAGTTGTGTAGATTCTAATCTCCTCAATCTCTCTTGAATCTTTCCATCTCTCCATCATCTCTCATCTGGACAGCTGCAATGGCGTTTAACTGGCCTTCTGCTCTTTCCAGTTTTTTTTTTTTTTTTTTTTTTTTTAAAGATGACCGGTAAGGGGATCTTAACCCTTGATTTGGTGTTGTCAGCACCACGCTCAGCCAGTGAGCGAACCCGCCATCGCTATATGGGATCCGAACCCGGGGCCTTGGTGCCATCAGCACCGCACTCTCCCGAGTGAGCCATGGGCGGGCCCTCTTTCCAGTTTTTCATTTAGTTCTGTACCATTCAGCCAAAGAAAATTAAAATGTTCTCTTGCTTCAAACCTTACCCCGCACCCCCTTTTTGTCCTGCAATTCACATTAATTAAAACTCTTTAGTGTTTTTTTCTTGCTTCCAGTACAAAGGCTAGGCTTTTTTTGATTTTAATGTTTGTTTTTTTTTAATAAATCTGGTCACTTTACCTCACCTGCCTTTTATTTTGCTGTTTTTCCTTTGCTCTCAAGGTTAGGCTTCAGCTGCAGAGGAATTACTTGTTCTTTCACCATTCCTGTTCTCTAACCTTGCTGCCTCTGAATCCATCATTGTTTCTCCCTGAACATCTCTAACCTCAAAACCACCATCACAGGCCGGCCCGTGGCTCACTCGGTAGAGTGCGGTGCTGATAACACCAAGGCCACGGGTTCGGATCCTATATAGGGATGGCCGGTTTGCTCACTGGCTGAGCGTGGTGCTGACAACACCAAATCAAGGGTTGAGATCCCCTTACCGGTCATCTTTTTAAAAAAAAAAAACCACCATCACAACAAAAGTCATCACTGGTTTAAGTATCATGTTCTGGAATGCTTTCAGGGCATTTAAAACCTCTCACCTTGTCTGCCTCTTTTGAACCAGTTTCCATGGAGCTGGGTTCCTGTTTGTCTTCACTTTACCATACTTTCCTCTGTACATTCCATTCTGAGTTTCTTTTTTTTTTTTTGAAAAGATGACCGGTAAGGGGATCTCAACCCTTGGCTTGGTGTTGTCAGCACCAGGCTCAGCCAGTGAGCAAACCGGCCATCCCTATATAGGATCCGAACCCGTGGCCTTGGTGTTATCAGCACCGCACTCTACCGAGTGAGCCACGGGCCGGCCTCATTCTGAGTTTCTGCTCACACTGAATTTACTAGCAGTGTGATCTCTCTAGTTCCAAAAGAGCTCTGCAGAGCATGTGATTTTTGTCTTATTCCTCTACCAGCTATAAGGAAAAGAGAAAGAAAGAAAGAAACTAAATGGTTTGAGGCATATATGTTCTAGAAGTGTATGTTCTACATTGTGATCTTGTTTTGCCCCTCCTGGCTATACCTAAGAGAGATCATTGTTCTTGAGTCTTGATTTGGGCCAGAGCTATATTAAGGCCAATAGCAGAAAACCTGAACTAAGTTTTTGCCCTTGCTGCCTGTACCATCAAAGTTTTACCTTTCTTATTATTGTAGTATCTTCAACCTTATGTTTATTATTCTCCTTTCCAATTTTCTTTACTTTCCCTTCATTCTTGTGTTTTACTCTCCATACTAGTAGCATTTTTAACTATGAAGAAATTAGAAGACTAAGAGGGTTTGCACTTGGAGTATTTTCTCTGAATGGTAGTGCAGAAATATTTTTTCTTTCATTTTAATCAAATGAGTATGATGGTTGAAAAATTAAGTTGATTTAGGGCCAGCCCGTGGCTCACGTAGGAGAGAGTGGTGCTGATAACACCAGGACCATGGGTTCGGATCCGTATATAGGGATGGCCGGTTAGCTCACTTGCGAGAGCGTGGTGCTGACAACACCAAGTCAAGGGTTAAGATACCCTTACCGGTCATCTTTAAAAAAAAAAAAAAAAAAATTAAGTTGATTTGACCAGTAAGGTAGGAAGACTTGAAAGAATACAAATCTGTTTAGTTTTTGCATAGGCTTTGTGTGAGAGTGAGTGGGAAAAACACACTCAGTTCAGTTTCCTCCCACTATACTCTCACAACATGCTTCTGACACCACTTGTGTGAGGGTTTCTCTCCACCAGCAAGCAAGCAGTCAGTTCTGCAGCTAACAGCTGCAATTGAGTTGAACTCCAATTCAATTCTGACACTATCTACCTGAAGATAGCTTCAGATCCCACAGGTTGAGGGCTTAGTCTCCAAGACTCCTCCATCCCTTCAGATGCCAATCACAAACCCCAAGTTATTTTACCTTTGCTTCTGACCAACTGGCTATAAATCAGTGTTCCCAGACTCCTCTTTGATTTTGATTAACTTGCTACTGTGGCTCACAGAAGTCAGCAAAACACTTACATTTACTGGTTTATTATACAAAGATGAAGAAATTCATAGGGTGAGGTATGGGGAAAAGGGCATGGACCTTCTATGAACCTACACATGTTCAGCTATCTGGAAACTCTTCGAACCCTGTTCCTCTGGGTTTTTATGGAGGCTTCATTACATAGGCATGATTGATTAAATTATTGGCCACTGGCAATCAACTTAACCTTCACCCCCCCCCTTCCCTCCCTGGAGTTTGAAGGGTGGGGCTGAAAGTCCCAACCCTTTGTCTTTCCTGTGACCAGCCCCCATCCTGAAGCTACCTAGGGGCTGCCAGCCATCAGCCAACTAATTAGCATGAGGAAAGACATTCATCACTTTGGAGATTTTAAGAACTTTAGGGGTTGTATGCCAGGAAAGGGAAAGGGACTGGAATGGATGAAGACCAAGTACATACTGTATTATTACAGGGAGTAAAATCAGAGCTGAATGATTAAAACCTAAAGAAAAAATAAAAGCTGAAAAACAAAACAAGTGATTAAAACTGAATTTTTAACCCTGTTTGAAGTTCTCTGAGGCTTTGCTATGTTACTTAGTCACATTGACTGCTGAATCAGTATCTTTATGTGTTAAATGGAGTTGATGGGCTGTTTTCTTTTAGGGGAGCGGGAAACTTTCTTTTGGAGGTATCCCTTAGGGTTAAGTACAGTAATACTTGTTGATATAGCTATTGATTAAAATGTAAACTCTTGAGATTGAAGCTGTACTTAATGGATTCTTAGGCTAACTTCGATGTTTTACTCTATACTTAGTAGATAATAAGTGAGGGACAAAAAGTATCTGCAGATATTAGTGAACACACTTTCCAAGTAGCTGGGACAAATTTATACCTTTTTTGTGGCCACAGTAAGCAAGCATAGTCTACCTCACAGAAGGACAGTCTGTATTAAACATTATCAAGTTACTAGTCTCTAAATAATGTTCTTCAGTGCTGAAGTTAGTATCGTCAAAGAGAAAATGGTCCTTTATTTCTGTGTGCTGTTTTCCTCCTTATGTACCCTTTTCTTTTTATAATTAATGTTCCTTTCATGACTGTTTTTCTTTTTTTTTTTTGTCTTTTTTTTTTTCGTGTCTGGCAACGGATCGCAACCCTCAGTGTCGCGCCCGTACCGGACCGGGACCGGCAACGGGACCGCAACCCTCGACGTCGTGCCCACACCTCGCTCAGCCAGTGAGCGGGAACCGGTCTGTATGTGGGATCCGAACCCTCGGCGGGAGCGCCACCACGCTCCCAAGCGGTGCGCCACCAGGCCGGCCCTCATGACTGTTTTTCTATCTCTTATTTCTCATAGGTTGGGAGATGGCAATTGCTTTTTTCATTTAGTGGACTGTCTGGATTCAGCCATAACATCCGTTCAGATCTGTAATGTGTTCTACACCATAAGAGTCTCTTTTTTTTTCTCTGTTCTGTCTTGTCTTTTGTTGTTGATTTGTGTTTTGCTTATTGCACACAATAGGGGTCACAAATTCAGCCTTACCTATGTACATATGGTTGGCCACATGAGGCCCTCTGGAAAGATGATAGATTTTCAATTTAGAATTAAAGCATTTGCTTGCCACTATTTCACTTTACTAGCTCAGCTTTTTTCACTTAACACAGATGCAACCCTTAACTACTTAAACTGCTGTGGAGCACTATGAGCCTATCATTTAGTATCAGCTTAGAAATCAGAGAAACTATCAGTTTATTAGTCTGTGTTAGAATAAACATCACCTATGTTTTCTTCCCAGGACAGTTTTCTGTTAGAAAATTCTCTTAGTTTCTGGTACTTCTGTATTTTTATAATAGAAAGAGGGATCCTCAAGTCAAGTTTACAGGACTGCCTCCAAAGTAAGCTAACATCAAGAAAATTCATGAAAAGAGCAGACTCATTTATTCACTCAAACATTTAATAGGTGCCTACTGTTTGTTAGGTATTGTGTTATATGCTAAGGATACCAGAAAAGAAGAGATATTGTCCTCATCCTTAAGGAGCTCCTGGTTTATTGTAGATTACAAAAAAGTAAATTGAGCTGGCCAGTTAGCTGAGTTGGTTAGAGGCCAGCCTTGTAACACCAAGGTCAAGGGTTCAGATCCCTTCACTGGCCAGCTGCCAAAAAAAAAAAAAAAAAAAAAAAAAAAAAAAAAGTGAGTATGCTACAAGATAATAAGAGTTGCAAGGAGGTGATAAAAGGTAAAAGGAGGAGTAAAGAGGAGGGATAGGTATCTCTACATGGTGGGATTAGTTTCAGTTTTTCAGAGGAGATAATGTTTGAGTTGAGTCTCAGTGTATTCATTAATTCAACCAGCATTTGAATGGCTGCAATATTAGGTTCTGGAGCATTAAAAAATAAATAAATAAAAGAGTATTCCTTACATTCAAAGAGCTCAGACAGACAAGTCAATAATTGATACTGCAGCCTGATGAACACTAAGTTAGAGGAATGCATGAGATACTTTGGAAGCACAGTAGAAGTTTGGAAAGACTGTTTGGCGTTGGTGCTCCAGCTGAATCTCAAAGCCCATAGGAGTTAGGTAGGTAGAAAAGTATGGGGAAGAAGGTTCTAGGGAGGAAATGCATATGTAAAGGGTGGAGGTGTAGAGCAGAGCAGCATGATGCCTTTGCCAAACTGCAAGAAGAGGGATGAGGCAACATGAGATGCTTGTTATGGGGATTAGAGAAAAGACTAGAGAGGTAGGTAGGAGCCCCATCTTGAAGACCTTATTGCATAGCCTAAAAAATTTGAATTTTGGGCTGACTGGTTAGCTCAGTTGGTTAGAGGTTGACAACACTAAGGTCAAGAGTTTGGCTCCCCATACAGGCCAGCCACCAAAGAAAACAAAAAAATTTTTTGAATTTTGTATTAAAATTCCAAACTCCCAAATCTCAATGAATGGTATTGAAGGATTTACTTTTTAAAAAGATCATTTGTAGCAATTTGGGAACTGGATTGGAAGAAAGTAGACTGGAATCAGGAAGTTGAGTTTAGGGAGAGTCACAGTAATCCAGATAATATAGGGTCTAAAGTAGTCATGCAAATGCATAGAGATGGATGGATTCAAGAGATATTTAGGGGACAGGATCTGTTAAACATGAAGGGAGGGAGGGACGGAGGGTGTGTGTGTGTGTGTGTGTGTGTGTGTGTGTGTGTGTGTGTGTGAGAGAGAGAGAGAGAGAGAGAGAGAGAGAGAGAGAGAGAGAGAGAATAGTGGTAAATAAGAAGGATGAGCCCTTGGATGACTTCTAGTTTCCTGGGTTCCATGCCAGAGTGGATGGTGACATCATTTATGAGTTAGGAAATTCAGGAAGATGCATGTTTGGGAATAAGAAGTGACGTGTTTGGTTTTGGACTGGTTGAATTTGAGGAACCTGCGGAGCCACGTGGAAATGCCTAATAGGCAATTGGCTATACCAGTCTGGAGGTGGAGAGAGAGATTGGGGCTGGAGAGAGATTTGGGAGTCAGTGATGTATAGGTTGTAGTTGAAGCAGTGTGTTTTGTGTCAGTCAGGGGGCATGTTGACACTGAAGAGCTGCAGGCTGAGGAGAGAGCCTTGAACACTGACAGTTAAAGGTATGTTTGGTGGAAGTGGAGCCTGGAAGGAATCTGAGAAGGAGGCCAGAAAGGTAGATGGAAAATCACTGAATTGTGTGTGATGGGAACTCAGAGGAGACAATTTCGAGGAGGAGTAAGGCAGTAGTATCAGATGTGGTGGAAAGGTCAAGTATAAGAACATAAGGAGGTCACTGGATTTGGCACTCAGGTCATTCGTGGCTTCAGTGAGAGAGGGTCACTGGAGTGATGAGAACAGAGGCTAAATTGCATTGGGTTGAGGAATAAATGGGAGGTGAGAAAAAAAGACAAACAAGCTCTGTCTTTCAAGATGATTGCAAAGAGATGAAAAGAGAGGATAGTAATGAGGGAATGTGGGGTTCATGGAAGAGTTTGAGATGAGAGACTTGAGCATATTTATATGTTTAGTGGAATGAGCAAGACAATAGAGAGTAGTAATAGCAGGGTGAAGTTCTTGAGCATGTAGAGAAGATGAAATCCAAAGTAGAGGTAGAAGAATTATCTCCTTCATTAAGATAAGAAGGAAAAGGTCAGGAAAGAGGTGGGGAGGAATGTTTGGTATCTGAACAAAGGACTTTGAGGGAGTTTCTGCATTATGACCGTTATATTCTTTGTGAGGTAGGAGACTTATCCTTTTTGGGGCAGGGGGCTGGTATGTTAGAGTAAGGAGGGTTGGTAGAATAGGAGCCTTAAGAAGAGAAGCAAATAGATGTTGAGAGAATGGGAGGGATAGCTGTCTAGGGGTCTTGTATGGCTAGGAAGATGAAGGTATGGTGGGTGGTTTAAGGGTGGGAGGGCATTCCAAGAAGATAGAATAGCCTGGGCAAAGATCTAGGGGTGTTAAAGAGTATGGTGTGGGGCTGGCCAGTTGGCTCATTTGGTTAGAGCAATGTGCTCATAACATCAACACCAAGGTCCAGGGTTTGATTCCTGTATTGGCAGGCCACACACTCATCATCATCATAGTAAGGTATGTATGGAGCAGTGTTTTTTTCTTAGATTGAAAAATGCTTTAGATTAAATTTTAGTATCCTAAAGATTAAAGGGTGTTCACAATAAAATGTTTTCAACAACAGTAAAGGCCAAGTTCCCATGATTCTACAGATACTTAAGGCAAACTCAAAGTGAGGCCAGAAAGAACTTGAAAGTACATGGGAGGAACGCTTGGCTAAGCACCAAAAACTGAATCAAACCAGTGCCAAGGATATTTTTTTTTTTTTTTTCTTTTTTTTTTTTTTTTTTTTTTTTTTTTTTTTTTTTTTCTTAAATCCTATATAGGGGATCTCAACCCTTGGCTTGGTGTTGTCAGCATCACGCTCAGCCAGTGAGCGAACCGGCCATCCCTATATAGGATCCGAACCCGTGGCCTTGGTGTTATCAGCACCGCACTCTACCGAGTGAGCCACGGGCCGGCCTTATAGGGCCTGATTTTATGGTGGGCTTTATATGCTATATGAAGGAATTTGGAATATTTCTAAGCAACAGGGATTTTAATCAGATAAATGGAATGATTTTGTATTTTACAAAGGAAACTATTATGGCTATTTGGAGAAATACTTATAGGGAATTTAGAGTAGAGGGAGAGAGGCACTGGTCAGGAGACTATTGTTGTAGTCCATGTAAGAGAGATTAAAATCAGAACAACCTAGGGTATGCTGGGTAACGAACAACTCCCAAATCTCAGTACCAGTTTGAAACAATAGTTTATTTCTCCCTCACACTACATGTTTATCAAAGATAGGTTAGAGACTTAGTTGATCAGGGACAAAGGCAGCCAGAGCAGCCAGAGCATCCACCATCGTAAATACTGCCAGTTGCTTTGCTGGAGGCAAAAGAGAGCTCTGGAAGCCTTGCCCTATTAACTAAATGTTCTGCATAGAAGTGATGGGAGTGGAGAAGAGGGGACGTAAGCTAGAAGATCAGATGGATCCAGGAGATGGTGTGGGAATTTGGAGATTGTATAAATGTGGGATGAGAGGGGAGGAATTGTGGATGAATGACTGGTTTCTGCTAACTGAGATAAGAAAGGGCAGGTTTGGGGTTAGGGGAATGTTGTTAGAGAGTCCACTTTCGGAAATGTCTGGCAGCTAGTTGTCTAAATGGATCTGGAGTGCTAAAGGGAGACAGGTATTTAGATTTGGGAGTATGATGCACATGAAGGGAATTCAATGTGTGATAGGAAATGGGATCATCCAGGGCAAACTTGTAGAGTGATAAGAGAGCTGAGGTGGAGCCCCAGGAAATACCAGAATTTAAGGGGTACTCCTATCCTGATGTCACTGGGTTTTTATGTTAAGATTGACATTTTGGGGACGAAGATAGCCTGTGCCTATTCCTGACAAGTAATCCACTGATGATTTTTTGAGGAAGGAGCAAACATAAGGCGAAACTGCTTTTTCCATCACTTGACGTGTTGTTTAGAGAATGTTAGCTCTCAGTTATTGTGCTATTTTTATTGGTTCTTGAATGGAATGCATATTAATTTATTTGATTTTGGATATATTTGGCAATTAACAAAATTTTGACAGAGTTAATGTAGCCTGTAAATTAGCTGCTAAGATACAAAAATTTGTGCAGTTGTCCTACAAAGGTAGTTGCAAAGAGATGAAGAGAGAGGACAGTAATGAGAGGGAATATGGAGTTCATGGAAAGTAGTTAAGCGAACAAAGAATGTGATAATATTACGGAAGTATAGTAATAAATACCATGTATTAGATCATTTAATCCTCAGAATTATAATCCCCATGGAGTAGTACTCTTTTATCTTCATTTTTCTGTGAAGTTTAGGGACGTTAGGTTAAGTTAGGTTATTTGTCCGTCGTCATGCAGCCAGGATATAAAACTCAGTTTGATGCTCAAGTCTGTGCTTTTAACCACTGCTTGAAATTGCTTTTTGGGGCACAGCAAGATTTACATCGGATAACCAAGTGTTTGGGTTAATGTTGCCTCTTGTTCTTTTTGGCCCCCACTTTTTGTTTGGAAAAATTTCAAACCTACTGGAAAGTGGAAGGAATGATACAGTGAACACCAGTGTGACTTTTATCTATATTTACCATTGATAGTATTTTGTCACATTTGTGTGCTTGTTGTCTCTCCCCCACTTTTTGTCTTCTTCCCTTCCTCTCACTTTTTCCTTCCTTTCTCCCCCTCCCTTCATACACACATACACACACTTCTTTATTGTGTTATAGTGTATTAGGAAATAAATTACAGACATAAGATGCTTCACCCCAAAATTTCTTGAGCATATATCACCTAAAAACAAAGGTGTTTTCCTATATCACCACAATACTGTTATTGAACTCATTATCACATTCAAAATATTTTACAGTGATATAATAATATTGTATGTAGTCCATTCTCAAATTTCCTCAGTTATTTCAACATGCTTTCTGGTTGCCCCCCTCCCACCTCACTCCCCTAATCCTGGATTCATTCAGGGATCATGTATTGCATTTAATTGTCATATGTTTGTAATCTCTTTAATCTGGAGCATTAAATCCTTACCTTTTTGTTTTTCATGTCATTGATTTTTTTTTTTTTTTTTTAGATGACTGGTATGGGGATCTTAACCCTTGGTGTTATCAGCACCACACTCACCCAGTGAGCTAACCGGCCATCCCTATATGGGATCCAAACCTGTGGGCCTTGGTGTTATCAGCACCACACTCTCCTGAGTGTGCCATGGGTCGGCCCCATGTCACTGATATTTTTGAAGAGTCCAGACCAGTTGTTTTGAAGAATGTTCTACAGTTTGGATTTGTCACGATTAGATTCAAGTTAAACATATTTGGCAAATGTACTACCTAGGTGATGTTGTGTGTACATAATGTCACTTTGTCCCATTATTGGTGATAAATTTGATCACTTGGTTAAAGTTGATGTCTGCTAGATTTCTTTATTGTAAAGGTACCTTTTTCCATTTGTAATTAAGAAACAATATGTGGGATGATACTTTTAAGATTTTGTGACTCTAGGGCCGGCCCGTGGCTCACTCGGGAGAGTGCGGTGCTGATAACACCAAGGCCACGGGTTCGGATCCTATATAGGGATGTCCAGTTTGCTCACTGGCTGAGCGTGGTGCTGACAACACCAAGCCAAGGGTTGAGATCCCCTTACCGGTCATCTTTTTAAAAAAAAAAAAAAAAAGATTTTGTGACTCTTCTATTCCTCAACAATTTTTTACCCAGTGATGTTAGCATCCATTAATTATACTTGTCTGAATCTGTTATTACATTAGTGGTTTCCAAATGCTGATTTTCAGATTTTCTTATTTCTTCTACATTTACTAGCTGGCATTATTCTACATAGAAGAGCTTTCCTCATCTTTGTTTTTGAGGATCACTGTAGATTTTGTATTTTTTAAAAATTTAATAAATTACAGTCCATTGCTGTCAGTATTGAAAATGCCAATAATATTCAATATTACAATTGTCCTAAGTTTGGTAAATAGGAATCCCTTCTTGCTGGCTCCTATGTCCTTTTGGTATGTTCCCGTCGGGTTTTGAGTACCTACTTCCTTACACTGTGGCACAACAAGGTGTTCCGAGCTGACTTTGTTCTTCATTTGCAGGAATCAATCATTTCTGCAGGGAACCCTTTTTAGTTCCTTTTTTTTTTTCCTTTTGGCGGCTGGCCAGTATGGGGATCTGAGGGCCGGCCCGTGGCTCACTTGGGAGAGTGTGGTGCTGATAACACCAAGTCATCTTTTAAAAAAATAAATAAATAAAATAAAAAATAAAAAGATGACCGGTAAGGGGATCTCAACCCTTGGCTTGGTGTTGTCAGCACCACGCTCAGCCAGTGAGCAAACCGGCCATCCCTATATAGGATCCGAACCTGTGGCCTTGGTGTTATCAGCACCACACTCTCCCGAGTGAGCCACAGGCCGGCCCTACCAGTCATCTTTTTTAAAAAAAAAAGTACGGGGATCTGAAACCTTGACCTTGGTATTATCAGTACCACGCTCTACTGCGTGAGCTACCCGGCTAGCCAGAATGGGTCTTTTTTTTCCCCTTTGAGACAGATGTGCAGAAAAGAGAATTGTTCCTCTAAAGGGAAATTACTTATTATTCTTAATTACATATCCCTTGTTATCTTTTTTTTTTTTTTTTGTCTTTTGTCTTTTTTCCGTGTCCGGCAATGGATCGCAACCCTCAGTGTTGCCCCCGTACCGGACCGGGGACCGGCAACGGGATCGCAAGCCTCGGCGTTGCTCCTGCACCTTGCTCAGCCAGTGAGCGGGAGCCGGTCTGTATGTGGGATCCGAACCCTCGGACGGGAGCGCCGCCGCGCTTCCCAAGCGGCGCACTATCCAGTGCGCCACCGGGCCGGCCCCTACCTTGTTATCTTTATGAGATCAATTACCAGACATATTTCTAGTAAAAAAATGAGTGGATGTCACAGCTAAGATTCTCTGTATCTTCCTGGATGTATTTGAGTAATCAGGTATCTAAACTGAATTATTTCACAGAATGAAGTGAATTATAGGCGGCTGTGGTGACTTGCCATGGGAGATGGAGTATTGAGCAGAAGATTGGCATTCTATTGTTTTTTTCCCCCTAACTTGGTGGTGACATGTGAAGGTGAAAATAAGTTTTTATATACTTCTTACTCTCGTGCAATCCAGGCTTTAGTCACTGAAGAGCTGTTTCCCTCTCTTTGTGTCTTCTGATATCTGAATTAAAATGTTCATAGATGGGGAAACTTCTAAATCCAGGCCTTTTATACTTTGTGCTTGGAACCTGTATGTTGCATTCATCTGAATATATATTTTACATATTGATCTGTGAATACAATCTAGGAAACTGACATGAAGTTAGGGTGTTTATTGAGTTGAACACTTCTGTTGGAATATAGTTTTATGAGGTCTGAGTTTTAGAAAATTCAAAATAGGATTAGCCTTAGAGTTGGAATTTGGTACAACAGAATCACGTATGGTCCAACAGCTTGACAATGTGCTGCTCCAGGACTCTACATGAAATGAAACATGTCAGGCCCATCCACAAAAACATTTTGCACTGAACATGAAACCCATTAAACCTGCGTATGTATTCATTTGATGTGGAAACATAAATAAGCTGTATAGAAGATGATGTGCTGTTAACATGTTCTGTTGAAATATTTAAAGTCCTGTTTATTATCCCTGTGGAGGAAATATAGAATATTTTTTTGGAGGGGGGAATGTGGTCATGTTTAGAAGTCATAGCTAATATTTTAATTAACACCATTACTAACCTATCAGTTAATTATATGGCTCATATGAGTATTATTTTATGTGAATGATTTCGCTAAGATTACTTAAGAAATTAGCTGCCTCGTAACATAAAAGTACAGATATTAAAATGAATTGCATGCCTTCTAACTATTTCTATTACTTGGCTAAATTTAGAAGCATGTAGAGCTCCTGTAGAATTGAAATCTCTGGGGATTTTAATAGCCAAGATAGACAATATTCAGCTTTTCATAGTAAGGAAGAAGACAAGTAGCTTCAAATTAATTTTTGCGGGGCCGGCCCATGGCTCAGTAGGGAGAGTGTGGTGCTGATAACACCAAGGCCACGGGTTCAGATCCCATATAGGGATGGCCAGTTAGCTCACTGGGTGAGCATGGTGCTGACAACACCAAGTCAAGGGTTAAGATCCCCTTACTGGTCATCTTTAAAAAAAAATAATAATAATAAATAAATAAATAAATAGGGCCAGCCTGTGGCTCACTCGGGAGAGTGTGGTGCTGATAACACCAAGGCCACGGGTTCGGATCCCATATAGGGATGGCCAGTTTGCTCACTGGGTGAGCATGGTGCTGACAACACTAAGTCAAGGGTTAAGATCCCCTTACCGGTCATCTTTTAAAAAAATTAAAAAAAAAAAATTAATAATTTTGCACTGTCACCCAAATTACTTAATTAAGATACAGAGTCCAGTGAAAAGTCAGAACTGTTAATGAGAATTTTATTTGACTATTGCTGAAACTTTATTAGAACCTGGGGTCTGTGTGGTGAAAGAGATAATCCCCCCCACCCTCACCCTAGGTGAATTGCAAGAGGCTATCCATTATCTTTTCCCCAGCGTCTCTCCAAATTATACCTGATAAATATAGTTTTTAATACTTCACCTGTATGGATGAGGCAGTACATCTGAGCTAGAGATCAGGTGAACATTACACTTTAGTGCTTGTGGGTGAATTTTATGGTGCCGGAATTGTTTTGCATCTGTGTTAATTCGGACTAGAGTTTATGTAGGATTTTTTTTTTTGCTGGCCAGTACAGGGATTATACCCCCCGCCACCTTGGTGTTATCAGCACCATGCTCTAATCAGCTGAGCTAACCAGCCAGCCTATGTAAGATTTTACAGACAGAGTGAATGTGATGTGTTTACTACCTGATTTGGTAATTGGAAAAGTAGGACTTTGGTGCTATCATAGCAAGAGATTTTAGGGACACTGGAAAAAAAATGCAAGGAAGTTATTAACCAACAAGAAAAATCCATAAAAATGGAATGTGTGGTTAGTCTGACCCTGGATTTATACAAATGGTGAAATGTAAAACAAAAAACAAAACAAACAAAAATCTATATATTACTCTCATTAAGCTTTTGCGCTTTTTTTTTCTTTTCTTTCCTTCCTGCTGGGACTTACATAGATCAGTTTTAGAAGAGAGGGGCATGTGGGCCGGCCTGTGGCTCACTCGGGAGAGTGCGGTGCTGATAACACCAAGGCCACGGG
>NW_007727616.1:84357-93287 GCF_000696425.1 Galeopterus variegatus | reverse complement strand
CCGCGCTTCCCAAGCCGGGCACTTATCCAGTGCGCCACCGGGCCGGCCCCCGGTCATCTTTTAAAAAAAAAAAAAAAAAAAAAAAAAAAAAAAGAAGAGAAGGGCATGTGTTCCTTGGAGAAATGAGCTGCCTTCAAAGGACTTACTAAGACATAAGGTTATAAAGGAGGATATGGGATGTTTTTATGTTTTCTTTTTGCTTATCTCTATTTGTAAAAAACATGTACAGTATTTCTTTTATAATTGAAGGGGAAAAAACGTAATTATTTTAACAGTTTTTTTTTTTTCCTTTTTGTCTTTTTTCGTGACCAGTAACAGGATCACAACCCTCAGTGTCGCGCCCGCACCACGCTCAACCAGTGAGCGGACCGGTCTCTATATGGGATCCGAACCCTCAGCGGGAGTGCCGCTGCGCTCCCAAGCGCCGCACTCTACCGAGTGCGCCACGGGGCCGGCCCTAACAGTTTTTAAAGAAAGGATAATGGGGCTATAAATCAACTCTAAAATTTGTAACTCCAATAGGCCTGTTCCTGTTCTCCAGGAGTCTTGAATGGTCTCTAGTTAGGTATTGTGGGTTCTTTGTTTCTTGGACTTGGTGGCTTTTCCTTTGGGTAAGCCCCTTTTTTTTTTTTTTTTTTTTTTTACTGAAGATGAAGTTTTTATTAAATAATGTCACTGTAATTAATCATTAATCAATTAGCTCACAAAATTTCTATTTACATCTAGTAGTATATAATTCTGTTTCTGAGAAAGAGTATAAAATGCCCATTTTAACTCTGGGAGGAGGACTAGCTAGTGCTTATTAGCTTGCGTTAACTTGCTGGAGATAGCATTTTGATGTCACAAAAGTGACCCCTGTAAAATTTGAAGATGAAAGTATTATATGCTTTTTCTGGAGTTAAAAACTTAATTTCTAGCACACAATGGCCCTTCGGGTGACAAGGAAGAATATTACATTTTTTCATAGCTCCCAGGGTTTTTCTAGACAGCTTGAGTGTTCAATAAGGTACTTAGGACCATTAGGAGACTTAACATCATTCTAGGGTTGTAGGATTTTGTGTGTGTTAAAGGACCCTACTGGCTAGCTAGCTGTGGAGATAAAATATAAGCAGTTAATAAACAAGATATGATGAATTATGATATAGACAGAATGCAATAGAATTGTTAATTGTGTAAAACAAATGGAAAATAAAATAGATCAATATAGAAAGGCTTCATGGAAGAAGTAGGAATTAAACTGGGCTTTGAAGAAAGATTATTATACAAAATTAATTTCAGTTATCGTATTTCAAATATAAATGTTTTTCTCTTTTGAAGTTTGCCTTTTTTTTGTTTTGGCAGCTGGCCAGTATAGGGATTGAACCCTGGACTTTGGTATTATCAGCACCATACTTTATCCACCTGAGCTAACTGGCCAGCCCCTAAATTTGCTATTTTACAAAACTTTTCACAATGGAAATTTCAAATATATTCAAAAGCAGTAAGAAGAGTATAATGAAACTCCATAAACAATTATCAGTTCAGCTAATCTTGTTTCATCTATTCACCTACCACCTCACTTCCTGACTATTTTGAAGTAAATCCTCAATGGATTATTTTATCCATAGATGTTTCAGTATGTATGTCTAAAAAAAAAGGACTTTAAAAACCGTAATACCATTTATACATCTTAAAATAATTAACAGTAATTCCTTAATATCAAATATCTGGTGTTCACATTTCCCTGATTGTATCATAATTTTTTTAATAGTTTATATGTTTAAAATAGGATCCAAATAAGGTCTACTGTAGTTGATCAATATATCTTTAGTATCTCTCTTTTTTTTTTTTTTAAAGGTGACTGGTAAGGGGATCTTAACCCTTGACTTGGTGTTGTCAGCATCACACTCTCCCAAGTGAGCCATGGGCTGGACCTTAGCATCTCTTAATCTAAAAGATTTCTTTTCCCTCCTTTTTTTTTTTTAAAAAGATGACCGGTAAGGGGATCTCAACCCTTGCCTTGGTGTTGTCAGCACCACGCTCAGCCAGTGAGCTAACCGGCCATCCCTATATAGGATCCGAACCCGTGGTCTTGGTGTTATCAGCACCGCACTCTCCTGAGTGAGCCACGGGCCGGCCCCTCCCTCCTTTTTTTCTCTTTCCAGTTTATTTGTTGAGGAAACTGGGTCATCTATTCAGTAGAGCTTCCCACAGTTGGCTGGATTTGCTGATTGACATCACTGTGGGGTCATTTAACATGTTTCTCTGTCCCTTACATTTCTTTCATATTAGCAGTTACATCTAGAGAGGATTCAATGTTTTTGGCTAGAATATGGTGTTTTCAGATCCCTGTACCAGCCAGCTGCCAGAGTGAAGAAAAAACAAATTCTATTGTTTCTTAATTTTTTTAGCTATGATACTTTTTGATACTTTCCCTCATCACCTATTTGGTTATTCTGAGGTACAGTTTGTATTTGTACAGCAAAGGTAAGATAATTGCTTGAGTCTTTCTTTTAACAGTTATTACAATTTTCTAGATGATGACTTTGTTCACTAACATCCTCTAAAGGTGACTGGTGAGTTTCTTTTTTTTTTTGAATTGTCATTATGAATTTTCCACTTTAAGCATATTTAATGTGTTTTAGCCAATTTCAGTTTTATCCTTATTAACGTGTCATTGTCTCGTCTTTGGCAAATGGGAACCTCATCAAGTTGGCTCCTGTGTCCTTTGGACATAGATCCTGTTTTTTGTTTTTGGGTGCTGGCCAGTGCGGGCATCCAAACTCTTGACCTTGGTGTTATCAACAGCATACTCTAACCAATTGAGCTAACTGGCCAGCCTGTGATCCTGTTTTGATAGATTTCTTGCTTTCTGGTCTGACACGATGTTCCAAGATCATCTTCTACTTTTCCATTCATGGATGTTGATCAATTGTTGCCCCCCAAACCCTAGTTCTTTTTATGTGAAAATGGTGTTTAGAGACCACAGTCTGGGTGCAAGAGGTACTGGATTGGTCTCTTTCTTGGAATTTTTGGTGGACAAGGCTAGGAAATATAGTATTTTTTTTTTTTTAAGAAAGTATATCAGAAGGAAAAAAAAAAAAAGGAGTATATTGAGCTGGCCTGTTAGCTCAGTTGGTTAGAGTGCCGCCTTGTAATACCAAAGTCAAGGGTTCGGATCCCTGTACCAGCCAGCCACCGAAGAAAAAACGTATATCACAAGTTCATATCAATATTTCCAATTCAAAGTTGGGACTATAGGTTTTTTCTTTAATCTTTTCAATCTTATAGAGATTTGCATTTTTCAAATTAAAAAAGTAATATGTAATCATTGTAAGAAGTTTAAATAATTCAAAAGCATGTAAGTTTAAAGGTGAAGATCCTACCATACCCCAGAATCACTATTAACCACTTAACACAATCAATTGAAAGGTTTCATAGTAGGTATCTTTCCCAATTATAGATAACGTGTTTAGGCAGCACTGAACCTATGTTGAATGGATCTTTTACCCATGTGTGATTGGAAACATCATGAATTATTCAATTGGAAAATGTTCACTGAGTTATGCATACCTTCCAAATATTTGATACATTTTATTATATAATATGAAAAAGTCACATTTATTAATATCACCACTATCAGGAAAGTCTTAAGTATTGAGAAGCTGTCAGGCTCCTAGTAGCAGATACATGTTTTTCACAATTCTGATTTTCATCTAAAAGCTTGAAATTTTTGAGCTTCTGGTCAAGGTGGTGGAATAGACAGTCCCCAGCATCACTCTCTTTCACAAATCAACCAATTTACAACTATTAAAAAGCAATAACAGCCAAGCTGGGGCTGCTGGAGCTCAGGGGAAGAGGAGGAGAGACCTACAGAGTTCATGGAGGCAGGAGAATCCACAATGAGAGAAAGAAAGGATTGCGCCTACCATTTCAAATCTCGGCTGCTTCAAGACTGGCCCTGGTGAGCACATGGAGCAAGAGCTGGCAAAAGCCGCTGCTGAGCCCTTCCTGTGAAGTTGCTTGGAGGTGGCAAGGTAGAAGAGGGCCTTGGTGGCCCTCAGGAAGACCACTAACAGGGTTTCCATGGACCCACATGGAAGCAAGGAGCCACAACTGAAAATGGAGCCACTCAGAGGCTGGTGAGTTATCGCAAGGGACTGGCACATGGCCCGTTAGAGTGTGGGCAGTGGTGGAGACAGGCTACTGGGGGAACATTGGGGCACAATGGGGCACAGCATGGACAGCTGATCTGCCCTCCAATCAGTGCAGGACCACTCAGAATTGACTGGTCAGGAAAATAGAATTGCAGGGGGAGCAGTTTTCTGAAAAGACTCAGGTCCACACCAGAGTTTATGCACATCCCAGGTGTACAGGATCTTATGAGACCTGGAAGTACCTACAAAGTCAGCCATTAAAACCTGAGCTGCATAAAAAGTCTTCTCCAGAGAATCAGCAGCAAAGCAGCAATTTAGCTAAACCACAGGGCTCAAGTGCTGGACTCCACAGGAAGTTCCCGCATTTTAGAAGTAAACAGGATCTTATGAGACCTGGAAGTACCTACAAAGTCAGCCATTAAAACCTGAGCTGCATAAAAAGTCTTCTCCAGAGAATCAGCAGCAAAGCAGCAGTTTAGCTAAACCACAGGGCTCAAGTGCTGGACTCCACAGGAAGTTCCCGCATTTTAGAAGTAACCAAAGGACAACAAATTAGTTCCAGTGCTGAGTTTAAGTACTGGAAACAGCAAATAATCAAACACCGAACTGAAAGGAAAAACAAAATACCCATAGACCAGAGACAAAGTTTGATATTAACTTGTAAAGGTCTCACTTCGCCAAAGAACACCTACAAAACCTAGAAGGACCGGAAGCCCCCAAGTCAGGGAAAAGGGAGGCCCAGGGGCCTCAGCCTCGACCCCTGATATCCACAGCCAGCCCAGAGAAAACCACTGAGTTGCTGCAGGAAGTGCCCTGGGCCCCTGAACCAGGATGGTGGGGAGCCTTGGGCCTCCTTGGGCCTCGGCCACGACCCCCCAACACCTGCAGCCAGCTCAGTGACAACCAGTGAGCCACTGCAGGAAACACCGAAGGCTCCCAAGCTGGGGCAGTGGGGGCTGAGGGCTTCAGTCACACTCACCCGACATCTGCATTCAGCCCAGCAATGACCAAGCCACCATTGGAAGCCCCCTGGTCTCTCCTACAGGAATGAGGGGAGTGCCACAGGCCTCAACCATGGCCTTCCTCCTTCTTCCTTCTCCCACCCTATTTCCTTCCCCCTTCCCTACTCCCCCTCCTACCCAACTGCTCTGCAACAACATCTTAGAATGTAAAAACATATGGAGCTGGGGACTGACTCCTCTTCCCGCATCCAGGCACACCGCTGCTGCCACAGGGTGCACCCAGGAACCAAGAGCTGGGGACCAACCTTCCTCTTGCAACCAGGCAAGGACGCCAAATACACCTCTTCTATGTGGGTGGCCCACCACAGCCACCACAATAGCCACGGCTGCCACAAAAGTGGCTAGATGCCACAACCAGTGTGTGGATGGCCCACCGGCAACTTGAGTGCATTGACCCAAGGACAATCACAAGTGGAGACCAAAGTAAAAAAAAAAGGATGTCTCTCTCCCAAAGCCCATTCCAGAGTGATAGAAGAAGCACCTACTTTATGATAATAGTGGGGAACCTGAACACACCTATAGTGGATTGAATTATGTACCCCCAAGACTCAATGAAGCTTAAATTGTGTCCCCCAAGTTTTATGTATTAGAAACTCAGCCCCTACTGTGAATGCTAAGAGGGTGGGAAATCCTATTCTGGTAATTGAAGAGTGGAGCCTTAAAGAGGTGATTGGATTGTAGGACCATATATTAATGAATGGATTAAAAATTGTGGTCAGGGAGTGGTTCTGAGGGCTTTAAAAGAAGAGGAAGGTCTGTCTCTTTCTCACTCTCTGCTCTCTCTGCTTCCACCATCTTGCAGTGTGAGACCCCTGGTTCACTGTTGTCACTACCAGATGGACTTTGGACTTCCCAGCCTTAGAAACTATAAGCAATAAATTTTATTTTTCCTTATAAATCACCCAGTTCCAGGTATTTTGTTATAAGCAACAAAAACATACTAATACAACACCTCTCTCAGCACTGGACAAATCATCCAGGCAACAAATCAATAGAGTAATCATTACTCTTTCAGAAGGAGAGAAGAAATCTTGGGTTATCAGAGATGGGAGGGGGAAGGAAGAGGATGGGGAGAGATTTGATAAAGGGCATAAAGAGTAAGTACAATTTTTAAATATATTTGCTAATAATATTGATTTGCTCAACATACATCAACTTTGAACCCCCAAAATAGGTATAATCAATTATGATTCCATTAAAAAAAAATCGTGCCAAAAATATAAACTGAAATGAATAAATTTAACAAAAGCTATGTAAGTGATATATGGAGAAAATTATAAAATCCTTTTGAAAAACATTAAAGATGACCTAAATTAAAAAAAAAAAAAAAACAACCTTGCATTTTTTCCCCCCTAAGTTTTGTATTTCTGTAAGGTTTAAATTGAGTGTAAAGAACGTTTATTACTAATGTAATAGGACAGCAACAAAATCACGTACTTGGTCATTTTAATAATGTCAAGAAACAAAATGACAAGAAATTTAGGTAAAGATCTCAATTGGCTTTATTGTGATTCTACAGTTGATCAACACGTTATTCCATAAAATAGAGTAAGTGTTCCTAAGAGCTTGAATTTTATCATTGGCAACAAATACCATTCTTTGTTTTCTTTGAAGCAACAAGGTCACTTTGTTCATTTCTGTGAAAAATATTGCCAGATACCCAAGTCTGAATAATCATAGTTTGCTTGTCAGTTGTTTACTCAAGTAATAATAGTATTCCATGAAAAGAGTAGCTAGTGCAGCTCTCAGCTCAGTTGTATAAGTGCTTTTCCTCAAGACAATTGTACTTTTGTATGCAGCAGAAGTGCTCTATACTTAACATTTGTCACTTAGAATATTATAATGACATGTTCTCAAGGGTGGAAATTTAATAAAATTATTAATTTTTACTGCTTTATCAATGACATTCTTTTTTTTCTTTTTCCCTTTGTGGCGGCTAGCCAGTATGGGGATCTGAACCCTTGACCTTGGTGTTACAAGGCTGTGCTCTAACCAACTGAGACAACCAACCATCCTAAGGACATTCTTAAATGAAATTTATCATTCCCCCTTTTTTTTTTAACTACAAGTGTGGAGTGGTGAAGAATACAGTATTACTAGTACGGTTTGATGCTCCTGCCTTGATTTATGCGAAGGCATTACAGTTTTGCCTACCATTGCTTTTGTCAACATGGTGAAAAGGCAAATAACATCTTAGTGTCACTTTGAAAAATAACATCCTGGTGTTATTATGAGACTAGTTTGACCTCTTAGACCTCCTGAGACCACACTTTGAGAATATTCAGAGATACTGAGGTGAGAAGAACCATAGCTTTCTAGATCAACAAGTACAAGTTGAGCATCCCTATCTGAAAATCCAAAATCTGAAATCTGAAATGCTACAAAATCTGAAACATTTTTGGGTGCTGACATGATGCCACAGGTGGAAAATTCCACCCCTGATGTCATGTGATGTGTCATGTGTTTCATGCGGAAAATTATTTAAAATATTGTATAAAATTGCCTTCCGGCTGTGTGTAGAAAGTATACATGAAACATAAGTGAATTTTATATTTAGACTTTTGTCCAATCCCCAAGATATCTCATTATGTATATGCAAGTCTTCCAAAATCCAAAAAAATCCAGTATCTGAAATATTTCTGGTCCTAAGCATTTTGGATAAGGGATTCTTATTCTGTAATTTGTTATGACTGGAACACAGGGTACATAGTGAGAGAAAAAAGGTAGTTAGGGGCCAGATCATGAAGGGACTTAAGTACCTTGCTGAGTACAGAATTTATCCCATAGGCAATGGGGAGTCATTGAAGGATTTTAAGGCTGTGTGTATGTTGGTAGGAGTGTGTGTGGGTGATACCATCATATTTATGATTTTCAAAGATCACCCGCAACACAGTGTGTCTGGTGGTAAAGAGGCCAGTGTAAAATGATGAGGTCCCGAGCTAAGGCACTGACTTGGTCACGGAGCCACAGAGGGCCAGGCTGTACAGGCCAGTGCAGGGATTAGAGCATATTTTTCCTAAAGTAAATTGAGTCTTTCTATATCTGTTGGTTGGCCAGATGGGCAGGAACACAACCAGCTGCTTCCATCAAGTCCGTTTATAAGCTGTTCCCTCAAATAATCTTGCTTAGGCAGTTTTCTCTAGAAGTAAACCTAATCAAACATCAGAAATGCTCTAGAATCTCTTTTGCATAAATGGCTTCCAAAGGTAACCACTATTCTGACTTCTATTATCATCAATTAGTTTGATCTCTTTTTGTATTTCATATTAATGGAACTGTATACACTCTTTTGTGTCTTCTTTTTGTTCTACGTTATCTTAGAGATTCATTCATGTATTTGCATGTAGCAATGGTTTATTCTTTACATTGTCTGACTTTTTTCTATTGAGTTGTTTACAGTTTTAGACTATTATGAAGAATACCACTGTGAACATTCTTGTAATGTCTTTTCATAGACATAAGCACACTACATACCCAGGAGTGGAATTGCTAGGTCATAGGATATATGTTAGTTTAGCTTTAGTAAGTACTGTTAGTTTTCCATAGGGGCTGTATTAATTTATTCTCTCACCAGCAGTGTTTGAGAGTTCTGATTGTGGTACATCTTTGACTATACTTAATATTTGTCAGTCCTTTTAATTTGGCTAATCTGTTGGGGGTATAGTGGTGTCTTTTTATGGTTTTAATTTGCATTTTCATGATGACTATTGATGTTGAATCATTTTTTTTTTTTTTTTTTTTTTTCTTTTTCCGTGTCCGGCATCGGATCGCA
>NW_007727616.1:60360-84242 GCF_000696425.1 Galeopterus variegatus | reverse complement strand
TTATGGTTTTAATTTGCATTTTCATGATGACTATTGATGTTGAATCATTTTTTTTTTTTTTTTTTTTTTTTTTTGTCTTTTTCCGGGTCCGGCATCGGATCGCAACCCTCAGGGTCACCCCCGTACCGGACCGGGACCGGCAACGGGATCGCAACCCTTGGTGTTGCTCCCGCGCCTCGCTCAGCCAGTGAGCGGGAACCGGTCTGTATGTGGGATCCGAACCCTCGGGCGGGAGCGCCGCCGTGCTTCCCAAGCGGCGCACTATCCAGTGCGCCACCAGGCCGGCCCAAATCATTTTTTATATGCACATTGGTCTTTTAAGTATCCTTTTGTGTGAAGTGTCTTTTGGTGACTTTTAAAATTGGGTTGTTTGTCTTTTTGTTATTCATTGGTAGAAATTCTTTATATATTTTGCAGGAGTCCTTTCTCAGATACATATATTTGCATATATTTTCTACAGGTATTTACACATGGGATAAATGCAGGAAGAAATTGATAAACCTGAGCATTTTTTTTTTTTTTTAAAGATGACCGGTAAGGGGATCTCAACCCTTGGCTTGGTGTTGTCAGCACCACGCTCAGCCAGTGAGCAAACCAGCCATCCCTATATAGGATCCGAACCTGTGGCCTTGGTGTTATCAGCACCGCACTCTACCGAGTGAGCCACGGGCCGGCCCAAACCTGAGCATTTTACTGGGATTTTTTGGTTATCAATGGAGGGCAGTCCTGTATATTGTTCTTTTTTTCCTTTTTGTCGTTTTTCGTGACCGGTAACGGGACCGCAACCCTCGGTGTCGTGCCCGTACCGCGACCGGCAACGGGATCGCAACCCACAGTGTCACGCCCGCACCGCGCTCAACCAGTGAGCGGACTGGTCTCTATATGGGATCCGAACCCTTGGCGGGAGTGCCGCCATGCTCCCAAGCACCGCACTCTACCGAGTGTGCCACTGGGCCGGCCCCTGTATATTGTTCTTTACAGCCTTACGTGTTGGGAATGCACATGCTGATTTTGAGAGGGTTACTGTTGATGTTTTCAGTTAGTTTCTGGATTATGGGTGTTTCTGTTATCTATTGCTGTGGAACAAACCAGCCTACAACTTAGTGGCTTAAAGTAACTATTTGCTTATGATTTAAGTGCGTTGGCAATTTGGGTAGGGCTCACCTGGCACAGCTTTCCTCTCTGTTCTGCATGCTGGGCTCATTCATGTGTTTGTGGTCAGTTGGCAGGTTGGCTAGGGGCTGGTTGGACTTGAATAGCCTCATTCACATGTCTAGCATTGGGCTGGAGCTGTCAGCTAGGTTGCTATGGCCTCTCCTGTAGACTGGCTTGGTTTCTTTGCATGATGGCTAGCTTCCAAGAGGGTGAGAGTAGAAGCTGCAGGGCCTCTTGAGCCCTGGGCTCATAATTTGCACTGTCATTCATGCTGCGCACTGTTGGTCAAAACAAGTTACAAGGCCAGCTCAGATTCAGGGAGAGGGGAAATGAACTCCATTTCTTGATGGGAATTGCTGCAAATAATTGTGGCCATGTTAAAAATGGGCATTCTTCTTCCTTATTTCTCTTTTTCCCTTTCTCTTTCTTTCTTTCGTTCCTTTTAAATGAAATGGATGATATTGGTTGGTTGGTTGGTTGGTTGGTTGGTTGGTTTTTATTGCTTTGACTTGACTTTTTTGAAGTTCTTTTAGAACAAAGTTTACTTGGCTAAAGGATGTCTTCTGTGATTACTTGGCATAGCCAGGGGCTGATATTTTCAGGTCCTGACTCTGTAACTTTTCCAAATTACCATAATAATACCAAACATCTGTTAATGCTGAAAATATTAATTTCTCTAGGTGATTTTTTTTTTTAAATTGGTAATTGCTGAGGGTTAACACTCTGGTCCTTTTATGGGCTCTGTTCCCAGCCCTTCCATGGCTTATTAGTCATCCAGGTTTACCAATATGGGCCTGAAATGCTAACTTTTATTGCCAGGTGCTCAGTGAAGTCAGGAAGGAAAGCTTCTATAGCAGGAGGAGGTGTCTGGATTGTAGTTGTCTTGAGCAGACAGTGTTTTTATATGTGAAATAAACAAGAATCTTGGGCAAGGCTCAGATGTCAGTGACATGTCAGCCCATCAAGGTGAATCAGCAGAAGTCTTAGGTGAGGTGACAGTGTCAGCACAATGAGCCCCTTGCCCTGAGTTTATTCGGTGTCTTATTAAGGGAACTGTCATAGCCCTTATTTTAGAGAAAAGTAATTGTCATTGTTCAAGATTCAGCTGACTTTAAAAACTATTTTGGAGGGGAAGGTCACTTTCAGTATAGGTTCACCATTATAAGTGACCTGTGGCTGTTTTTCAGATGATAGCCATTTTAGTGTGCACAAGTGTTGCAGTTGTTAGGATCTTTAAAACTTGTCCCCAGGTGACTACAAGCTATTCTGTTTCTGCGAGTAAGTTAATTGTCTTGGATCCCAGAAACATAGATTTTTTAGTAGTTTTTGATTTATCTAAATTATAACACCAGTGATAATTTGATAGGAATAGGAACTCAGAGGTGGCATTTTATTACAAAAGATGAATGTTGGCGGCTAAATATAGCTGATTAGAAGACTAGGACAAAGTATCTTTTTCTGATGGACAGGTTCTTTATTAAAGCTTTAAAGAATGCTGTACTAGTCAAAAGGCTGGACAGAATCTTCTCATTCCTGAGAGGTTATCTTTAAGGCATTTGGAGTGGGTCACAGAACTCTTATCAGCAGTGAATCTCTCACAGGTGTTTGCAACTTGGGTCAATTTAGCCGTAAGTTGTTCTGGGCTATGAGGCACTCAATGCAATGCTCATAGCCAGATCTTTCGCAATTGCTGCTACCTGAGAAGATTGGATTTGGGCCCGGAAGAGCCAGAGAACAGTTGCCAGATATGATTACCATCTTATTTTCTGAGTGTAAATTTTAACCATCAGAGAAGGGAAGGGATATTTCTGAGAATACATGGCAGATTGTTAGAATGAAAAAGAGAATACAGGGTTTTGACAGCTTAGTCTTATTAGCTGTACAAATAAGTTTTAAATACCTTAAAAAACCTAAGTTTACTCCACCTCAGAGGAAGTACTTAGCTTTGCAAATTAATCAGACAATTAGAAAACTATTTCAGTGTTTATAATGTGTCAGACACTATTTGGCATTGCAAGTATAGATATAAACAAGATATATGAGATTTCTGCCCTCAAAGAGCTTACATTTTTGTCTGGGAAGATAGACAATTTTCAAGTAAATAAATGAGATAATTACAGATTATGATAAGTACTGTGAAGAAAATAGATGTGGTGATGTGATAGTGCAAGGGAGGAGAGGGGGATACTTCAGATTGGGTGGTCAGGGTAGATAGACCTCTTTGTAGTGACATATGAACTATTCCATGAAGGGGAGGCAGAACCAGCATTTCCTTGATAGAAGAGGAGTGTCTTGGGCAGAAGGAACAATGAATTGCAAAGGTCTTGTGGGAAGTGTTTAGTTTGGTATGTTCAAGAATAGGCAGAGTTCAGATTTTGTAGGGCTCTGTAGACCTTGCATGGGGTGATGGGAAACCATTGGTGGGAGGCAGCTGGTTGAACAAGGAAGCTAAATGATCTGACTTATATTTTAAAAAGATCACTCATACCTCTCTGGGGAGAATGGATTACAGGGTAGAAAGAATGGAAGAGATTAGTTAAGAGGCTATTGCATCTTTATTTAAAAAATGTAAACTATTTGGGGGTTATGCAGGATGGAAGGCAGAAAGGAATTAAAGTTTTTAGAAAGTATTCCACTTTTAATTATGATAAGATTACAGCTAGGGCAAAAAAAAACCCATTACAGCAATAAGTACTAGTGTGTGTTTTGAATTATGTTGCTCTTATTCAGAGTTGTAGAGTGACTTCTTGGTGTAGCAAGGGTTTCCTCAGTGTGAACCCACTGTGACCACAAAGTTCAGACACATCTGAGCATGGTTTGAGGGCCTGTGGGGAAAAGTAACTAGTAATTTCTTTGCATGGGGGCAAAAAGACATTTGGTGGGAAAAAATTCACTAGATGGGTAATGATTTAGGGGCAAGGTTGGTCAAAAGGGGAATGGCAGTATCCTCTGGCCATGCCTTCCCAATAACCAACTCCCACACATCCTTGATGTCAAAACTCTGAGGTGCAGGGGCCATGAAGAAGCTAGAAGAGCTTTTTCATGGAAATTTTTATAAGATATCAAGAGGGCAGAATCTAGCGATGGGGTATTTGTGGAACAGAGTTGTAAAACAAAATGGTGAGTTAGGGATACTTCTCACTTTAGCAAAGAACATGGTAGGGCTTAGGTATTTTGAGGGTTTCCAAGAAAATAGAATGGTTTGGGCATATTAAGGGTTCCAGTGGTGGCAGTCAGCACTCAGGCCTCCTGAAGTGGATTAAGCAGCAGCCAGCCCTCAGGGTCTTATAATAGTAGTAATAATAACAATTACTATAGGGGCTGCCCAGTTATCTCAGATGGTTAGAGCATGGTGCTGATAACACCAAGGTTTGGTGTTGGATCTCTGTACTGGGCAGCCACCAAAATAAATACATACATACATACTATAGTTGGGGTGAGAAGATATTAAATTATATGTTTGCAATGTTTACTTATACTTGCAGAAGAAAATTCTGTCGGTGTTGGATCTCTGTACTGGGCAGCCACCAAAATAAATACATACATACATACTATAGTTGGTGTGAGAAGATATTAAATTATATGTTTGCAATGTTTACTTATACTTGCAGAAGAAAATTCTGTGTCTGGCCTTTCTTCATTTCTGCTTCTCACTTACTAATAGAGATTCTAGATTTCCTTGCTGAGTTCTAGACTTGTCTTGTGTAATGGATAAAAAAACAGCTGAAGAATTTCAAGGAATAAGACTGGATGATTAATTTATATTAGAAAGTAGACCAAGAACTGGTTATAGGAAGAGGGGATCAATAGAGGGGAAAGAGCCAAATTAGCAGTTTTTTTATTGTGAATTGAGAGTGTGAATGGATATGGAGGGTTCAGGTCAGGTGCAGCATTATGAGAAACATTGTGAGCAAAAGGAATTGGGAAAGATGATATAAAGAGATACTGCTGTGGATTTTGAATTAGATCTCTTTATTTTCTTTGAGGGTCTCAATATATTAAGATTTAAAATTGCTTTTAACATGCTTTTTTCTTTTTTTTTTTTTTTTGAGGTTAGACTTGTTTCTTATATGTGATGCCATTCCAGCACTGCACTCATGGAGGCTGAGCGTTTATTCAGGTAATAATAGTTAACATTTATGGTGCACTTCTATGTGCTAAGCAACAAACTAAGTGCTATACCTGTATTTTCATTTAGTCCTCACACAGCCCCATGGGGTTGGGAGTATTATTGTATCCATTTAATAGATGAAGAAATTGAGATGCAGAGAGTTTATCAAGATTAAGTTGAATTAAAGCTGAATTAAAAAAATAAAAAAAAATCTATAGCTGTAGTCAAAATGAGAGATGCTTGTAGTTTGGGTTAGATGTTATTGCTTACCTGCCATAAATATCATGAGTATAAACTGGTTTTGATTGACCTTCACCACAAATTCCATTATTTTTTCCCAGTAGTGAATATGTTATACTTTTTGTTTGTCTCTAAAACAATGGACATACCTTTTGGTTTAAAAAAAAAAAATCTGGATTTGGATTTTTAACGTTAAAGCTTTTCTAAGTTTTTATAAAGAAGATTAAAAATTTTGAAATAATTTAAATTTATTTGAGTGAATATCTGTATAAGGTATATATCTATAACTGGGGAATTCTTTTTTTTTAAAGATGACTGGTAAGGGGATCTTAAACCTTGACTTGATGGTGTCAGCACCACGCTCTCTGAAGTGAGCTAACTGGCCATCCCTATATAGGGATCTGAACCCTTGGCCTTGGAGTTATCAGCACCACACTCTCCCAAGTGAGCCACGGTCTGGCCCCTGGGGAATTCTTTCTTAAGAAGTGATTAATATAGGGGCCGGCCGGGTGGCGCACTGCTGTGGTGCGCTGCTTGGGAAGCGCGGTGGCGCTCCTGCCGAGGGTTCGGATCCCACATACAGACCGGTTCCCGCTCACTGGCTGAGCGAGGCGTGGGGGCAACACCGAGGGCTGCGGTCCCGTTGCCGGTCCCGGTCCGGTATGGGGGCGACACTGAGGGTTGCGATCCGTTGCCGGACACGGAAAAAGACAAAAAAAAAAAAAAAAAAAAAAAGAAGTGATTAATATAGATAACAGAAGTCTCTTTTTGATTTTTTTCTCACTTGAGATAGTGTTCACAGGTCTTTTTAGCTTTAAGGAACTTTATTGGGTTTCTTATAGGAGTTTTCTTGGTGAATCTAAATGCTTAATTACAGATCACATTAATTGCAGTACTTTCTAGATACAGTGGAAACTGGGAGGGTTTCTAGCACCACCTACTGAAGATCAGTCAAAAGTGGAGATTGAGCATCTGAAATTATAATGTAGGTTAATGGAAATATTTTTATGGTTATAAAAATTCAAATTTATGTGCTATTTTCAGTGGTTGTCCGTGTGTTGTTTTGTCAAGTGTTGTATATACACTCAGCTAGGTAAAGTAAAATTGCTTTTAATACTACCTTATCAGTTGAGTGGCCAGCATAAGTATATTTGCCTTGTTTCCCTTTCTTCATCTTTTTTAAAAAAAGAGCTTAATTGAGGTCTAACTGACAAACAGTAAACTGCACATATTAAGGGTGTACAATTTGGGCTGGCTGGTTGGCTCAGAACATGGTGCTGATAACATCAAGGTCTAGGGTTTGATCCCTGTAATGGCCAGCTGCCATCCCCTCCCCCCCCCCCAAAAAAAAGTGTACAATCTTAAGTTTTGATGTGTACACCCTCATGGGTGGTGAAACAAATCACCACAATCAAGATAATGAACCTATTTATCACCTCTACAAACTTCTTTATCCCCAATTGTAATCCTTCCCCCAGCCTTCAGATAACCACTGCTGTTACTTTATGTCACTATAGAATAGTTTGCATTGTCTAGAATTTTATATAAATGGAATCATAGAGTATATGTATTCTTCTATTTATTTTTGGTCTGGATTTTTTTACTCAATAATTATTTTGGTATTCTTCTGTGTTGTTGTATGTATCAATAGTTCATTTCTTTTTCTTGCTGAGTAGCAGTCAGTTGTATAGATATAACACAATTTGTTCATCCATTCACTTGCCAATGGACATTTGGGTTGTTTCCAGTTTTTGGCTATTACAAATAAAGCTGTGCTATAAATATTTATGTATAAATCTTTGTATGGCCATATACTTTTTTCCCCTCCAAGTCAATTTCTCTTTTAATTGAGGTGGAATTCATATCACACAATTAGTAATTTAAAAGTGTACAGTTCATTGATATTTAGAGTATTAGCTTTCTCTAGTTTCTAAACTTGTTTATCCTTTCATAAACCACCCCATATTCATTAGGCAATCACTCCCCATTTCATCCTCCCCCCATTTCCTGATAAACTCTAATCTGCTTTCTGTCTTTATGGATTTGCCTTATAAAAGGAATCATGCAATATTTGACCTTTTGTGTTTGACTTCTTTCACTTAACGTAATGTTTTTGAAGTTTACTCAAGTCATAGCATGTGTCAATACTTTGTTCCTTTATATGGCTGAATAATATTCCATTGTTTATATTTATAATAATTTTTTTATCCATTCATCAGTTGATGGACATTTATGTTGTTTTCACCTTTTGGGTATTATGAATAATGCTGCTGTAAATATTCATGTAAAAGTATCTGTCTGAGTCCCTGCTTTCAATTCTTTTTTTTTTTTTTAACTGGGGAATTCTTTTTTTTTAAAGATGACTGGTAAGGGGATCTTAACCCTTGGCTTGGTGTTGTCAGCACCACACTCAGCCAGTGAGTGAACTGGCCATCCCTATATAGGATCTGAACCCATCGCCTTGGTGTTATTAGCACTGCACTCTCCTGAGTGAGCCACGGGCTGGCCCTCTTTTTTTTTTTTTTTTAAAGATGACCGGTAAGGGGATCTTAACCCTTGACTTGGTGGTGTCAGCACCATGCTCACCTGGTGAGCCAACTGGCCATCCCTATATGGGATCCAAACCCGTGGCCTTGGTGTTATCAGCACCACACTCTCCTGAGTGAGCCACGGGCCAGCCTACCTGCTTTCAAGTCTTTTGGGTATATACCTAAGAGTGGAATTGCTGGGCATATGGTAATTCTGTGTTCAACTTTTGTTGTTGTTGTTGTTGTTGTTGTTGTTGTTGTGGGTTGGCCAGAAAGGGGATCTGAACCTTTGACCTTGGTGTTATAACACCGCACTCTAACCAACTAAGTTACCTGGCCAGCCTAAAAACAACTCTTTTTTTTTTTTGGTGGCTGGAAAGTAAGGGGATCCAAACCCTTGACCTTGGTGTTACCAGCACCACGCTCTAAGCTAACTGGCCAGCCTTCTGTTTAACTTTTTGAGGAAATGCCAAACCGTTTTTTTTGTTGTTGTTGTTGTATTGAAAATATTTTATAATCATTTCTCTAGAATCCTAGCCATCTAGTACAGGAAAAAAATGGTGGAACACTTCAGTATTTTTAAACAATGAAAAGAAATATTTAACTAAAAGATGGCATAAGAATTTTACAAATATGGGCCGGCCCGTGGCTCACTCGGGTGAGTGCGGTGCTGATAAAACCAAGGCCATGGGTTCGGATCCCATATTGGGATGGCCGGTTAGCTCACTGGGTGAGCTTGGTGCTGACAACACCAAGTCAAGGGTTAAGATCCCCTTACCGGTCATCTTTTTGAAAAAAAAAAAAAAAAAAAGAATTTTACAAATATGAATTTAGGTTTCCTCACATTTTCCATAGAGCAACTAAACGGTAAAAATATTTCAAGAAATAGATGACAGTATACCTCAAATGCAAAATTCCAAAGTCAAATTAGCCACTTACATCAAGAGTTTTACCAAAACTGTTTGTAAATTAAACAATAACAGCAAAAGGCAAAAAAGCCTATTTCTTTTATGGCATCTTAGTTGATTCTTTAAGAAGCAGATAATTAGGGTACTGTATAGAATGGTCAAAACTTGGCCTGAGCTGTCTTCTGGTAATTGTTATCCTACTATCTGTAGTTTTGTTGTTCAAGACAAGAGCTCCATGCCGCCAATTTCTGCTGTCACCTTCCAGAGAAAAGAAGCGGCAGCCGTTGGGGTATTTTTGTTTTGTTTCCAATTTTCACTATGCTCTGAGCAGTAGGTAGCAGACAATGTCATAAATAAATGAGAATATTCCATTATCCAATCAGAAAGCCACCCCTTTCCAACCCATTGCTCTGCCTTGAAAGATGAACATATTTACGAATTCTTATTTTGTTCTCCTGAGACATTATGCATGATCCATTATAAAACATACAGATAATACAAAGTCCAAAAATCTGTCATGTTTATGAGATAAACACATGAAAATTAAACATGATACACTGTGAGGGAAAATCATGGTTTCATTTATTTTTATAAGATATAGGTCATGAGTACATAACGAAAAAGCTTAAAAGTCATCACCAAACTGTGCTATGGATATTGCAAGAGATTATGCAGGGAGAAATCTGTGCAAATTCAACTTCTTACTCAGTATCAGATGATAAAAAGTTTATCTTTAAATAGTCCTGCTTATATTAAGGAAAACAGATTTGAAAAACCGAACAAGTAGACATCTGCCCCCTCTTTATGATGATATAACAATGCCAATGAAGAAGATTCCAAAGAAAAAATTGAGATTAAAAAAAAAAAAAAAAATCCTTGGACTAGCCCGTGGCTCACTCAGGAGAGTGTTGTGCTGGTAACACCAAGGCTGTGGGTTCGGAACCCAAATAGGGATGGCCGGTTAGCTCACTTGGAGAGCGTGGTACTGACAACACCAAGTCAAGGGTTAAGATCCCCTTACCGGCCATCTTTAACAACAACAACAACAACAACAACAACAACAACAACAAAAAAAATCCAGATAAAAGCTAACACTGCTATTAAGATTTTTCTTTTAATATGCCATGAGATATCTTGATTGTATATTTTCCAACGTACTTTTCCAGCCACATCTCCCAACCCATCCAAAAGATTTTGCCAGTCTTTTCAATGCAATAAAAGGTGCTGGATTATAGTTCTGTCCACTTTCTCTTTTTGGAAGCAATATAATACTAATGACTTTAATGGTAATACGTTCTTAGCTAATAAAGAAAAACATTTACAAATATCAGAAACCCAGCTTCGAAACATTTGCAATTAATTCTGAACCGAATCAGCATTTTGAGGGTTTTTTAAAATGCAGCAGTTTGACTCATGACTTGCTGATAAACACACTTCTGCTGAAGAAAGGGGAAGAGAGAGAAAGAGTGAATGCTGCATTTCTCCATTGGCCCCCAAAGTGCTAATTTCACAAAGGGATACATCAAAAGCAAACATGCAATGGTTGTTTAAAAACTTTTACTGCATGGGCCGGCCTGTGGCTCACTCGGTAGAGTGCGGTGCTGATAACACCAAGGCCACGGGTGTAAACAGGAAAATAACTCTGCCTATGCTTGTACAGCTTCTCAAATCATGTTAGAAGGGTCTCACATTCAATGATCAAGAAATTTTAAAATAGCAGTATTTTCATTTTAAGAAAAGGTTCCCTTTCTCCCTCCCCCAACCCAAGTATTTAACATGAAAGAATGGGCTTCCTTACATACTAATTTTATGCTATGTAAAGCAGCAACAATAACCATCAATAATTTGGCATGTTTGTTTACAACTGCTCCAAAAGTTTTTTCAATTTCACAATGCCATTATCCAGTGTTGCCATGAAACAGAGACTGTAAATTCTAGGTAGCCAAGATTCTTTCTGGAACCAATGTTAAGTCAAAGAAGTATAAAGCAGGGCATTACACTAAATTTCTGGATCTAGTACACTAAAAAGAGTGAAACCTATGAAGTTACCTACTTTTTTATAGAAGAAATAAAGATCTGCAAAAGCTGATCTTTGGTTGTATAATATTTTACACACTGTGTGGATTTGTGGCATCTGCTAATTGAAGCAGACATGCACTGTATTTATCCCTGCCCTATGTCCTAGATCCCTCCCTCCCCACCCCCACCAATCTACTACCTTATACCAAGTATTGTGGATATGAGCCCAAGTCATCCCAGACAATCCAGTGAACAAAGTTAGTGTAATGCACTGGAGTGAAGTGTGAGATACAAAAAAGTCCCTTTCAATCTTCATCAAAGTTCTGCTGTAGAAGAAAATTGGCAACCAAATTCTCATTCTTCTCACAAGCAAAATATGCTTGTATCACAAGTCCTTCAGGAAATCCTGATGCCTTTAACCTTTCCATAGCTTCCTTTTCCTGAGGCATTACTTGAATGTAGTTCATATGACCACTTCCAGCTTCTGCAGTTCCTCCGCTGCCACCTCCACCCCCTCCTCCTCCTTGACTACCAGCTTCTTGAACCTGTTCATTTAACATCTGAATAAAATGCTCCTGATGCTGGCTAATTTGCTGCAGTAATTGAGGATTCTCTTGACCTATCTGTTGTAGCAATGCTGGAAGCAGGGAAGGATTCTGTTGAATAATTTGTCTCATCTGTTGAAACTGAGGCTGATTCCGTAAAAATTCAAGGGGATGTCCTCCAGAACTTGTTGTAGTCGTTGCTGTCCTAGTTGCTGCAGCTGCAGCCACTGCTGAAGACTGAGGAGCCCCAGTACTAGATGCTTAAGGGGGGTCAACCACAGCCTGACTTTCTCTGTCTCCAGGGATTCCCATTAAAAGATACTCCACTGCTCTGTCAGAGTTGTTGAAACTGGCTCTCGGGGCTGCAATTACTTGCTCTCGTTCATAGCCCATTGACGTGATCTCAGTTACCATATTCTGGTAAGACTGACCTGTCACTTCGATAAATTTTCCTCTCTTAAAATTATCTTTTCTTCCACTTGTATTCTGGGTACCACTGCCTTTCTTGCCACCTCAAAGAACTCCCAAACTGTTTTCCATAGCACCATACCATTTTACATTTCCTCAGCAATGCACAAGGATTCCTATTTCACTACATCCTTGACAGTACTTATTTTCCAGTTTTTTGATCCTAGTCATTGTAGTGGATATGAAGTGGTTTCTCATAGTGGTTTTGGTTTGCATTTCCTTAATGACTAGTGATATTGAACATTTTGTCATTTGCTTCTTGGCCATTTGTAGATGTTCTTTGGAGAAATATCTATTCAAGTCCTTTGCCCATTTTCTAAACTGTCTTTTTGTTGTTGTAGTTTTGGTTTTTTTTTTAAAATAAATTTTATTGTGTATTTTTAATATATATAACATAGGACTGGCTGGTTAGGTTAGTTGGTTACAGTGTGGTGTTGTGACACCAAGGTCAAGGGTTCAGATCCCTATGGGGGACACACACACACACACACACACACACCCATATGATCTGGGATACATATAGATAGTAAAAAGGTTATTACAGTGAAGGAAATGAACATATCCATCGTCTTATATACTTTTCTTTTTTTTTTTTTAAAGATGACCGGTAAGGGGATCTCAACCCTTGGCTTGGTGTTGTCAGCACCACGCTCAGCCAGTGAGCGAATCGGCCATCCCTATATAGGATCCGAACCCGTGGCCTTGGTGTTAGCAACACCGCACTCTACCGAGTGAGCCACGGCCCAGCCCCGTCTTATATACTTTTTTAAAGTAAATTTTATTCTGTATATTTAAGGTATGCCTACTTTCTAATTGGACTATTTGTTTCTTTACTCTTGAGTTTTGAGAGTTCTTTATATATTCTAGATACAAGTCCTTTGGCAGATATATGGTTTGCAATATTTTCTTCCGTCATTAATTTTCTCTCCCCTGTGAATTGTATATTCTTGGATTTCTCAGATCTCCATCCTGTCTTCACTCAGAGAGCATGTTGGACTCTACCCTTGTTCTCCGTAGACTCCCCATCCCTGTGGCATTACTCGGCAACACTCTTAGGCATTAAACTTTAATAACTAGAGATTACCTCATTTGTTTACCTAATTTATTTTATGAGCTTTTTACCTCATTTGTCTCTCAGGAATCACTGTCCTTTACTGCCTGATGCTCAGTAACTTAAAACCATTGTTTCATACATTTTTTTGTCTGTTTTTTAAGTTGTTTTTGCTAGGAAGGTAAATCTAATCTCTGGTATTCAATGTTAGCCAAAAGTGGAATCCCCCTCCCATCCCCTACCTCCTACCCATAAAGTTTTCATTAACATTAGGCACACCCATTGTTACTGACTACTGTCCAATAATTCCTTCCTTTCTCAAGTTCTTAAAAAGGGGCAATGGAAGTCAAATAGAGCTCAGACAAAAAGATTCTTCTGATGTTCAGTAGAGCCCAGCTACTTCCAGAAGTTTACAAATCAATCAGGTACAGGCTTAGAGCTAGATAGGTCAGCTACCATAGCATAAGATGATGGCATGAAAAGATTTTAGTGACAGTTTGTGTGTGATAATATATCCTTCCTTGTTCAGTGTTCTCTTTGGATGTAATGCTAAATTTTGAGTGTTCGTATGCATTTTCTCTATTCTTATATTTTTATTCTTTTTCTCAAAAGAATAGCCATATTTATAAAATCACTACTTCTGCATTTAAAAGGAAGAGTTGACCATTTAAAACATCTAGCTAGGTAATTCTCTTTTGGTCATTATTATTAATTTTGGAGCTTATATCCCAGTTTGACAATTTAGTATATATAGTAGGATTTCTTAGAGATTTATCTCTGTATTTCAAAGCTGTGCTTATCTATAAAAAACTCAGCAAGGTATGGCATTGCCACAGGACCACATAGCTGTCAAACATTTGAAGAAAATGTTCCTTGGGAGTTATTTTCTGGAATTAGGCCACATTTCAGTAATTAGGTGACTTTGAGCTCTGGAAATCTGCCAGAGCCACCTTTGGAATAGAGCTGCCTCTGATTGTGCCAGTCCTATCAGTAAAGTTTTATTTCTGTTTCTAGTCCATTGCTTCTGCTGATGAACCAAGGGCGTAGCTTGGTATGTTAGTCAGCTGTTTTTGACAGTGCCTATCATAATGCTTTGTTAGTCGTTACTCAGTAATAATTTGTGGGATGTATGATGACTATTCATTGAGTCACTGCTTTAGTCAACTCCCTTCTTATATATCGCCCCAGGATCTTTCCTTTTCTTTACATCTTTATCTTTTTGGTCATTTTCTTACTTGTTTGCATTTCTTCCAGAGGGTAAACCAAGAAGGCAAAGGAGATGAACTTGAAACCATTCTGTTGTTTATGAGTAACTCTGATAAGAAAAGGGTATCTGAGAGAAGAGATTGAAACACTTGGCTAAAATGAGATTTTTGAGTTAATATTGGATTTCATTTTTATATTCTATTTCTTCCTGCCATTACTAGTGCTGGATTGGGTTTTTGCTATTTTTTGCTTTTCTTCCGACCTCTGACCAACTTTTCTCTCTTTAATTTATAGCTAGTGATATACTCTTTTATTTTTCATTTTAATTTCTCTCTCTCTTTTTTTTAAACCCTTGATAATTTATCATTTTTATTACTTTCTTTCACCTCCATATGGAAGCCTTTTCCTCTTTTTTATCGTTTAAATATTAGTGTGTCCTGAGGCCTCTGCTTTCCTTCTGTCCTTTTCTTCTGTTGCTCTGCCACTGTTCTCATCATGAATTCTCCCTTTGTGATCATGTTTAAAATCCAAAGATTCAACTACTCTCACTTTGGTGCTCTAGATTCTCAGTCTACTAGTGTAACTGCCTTTGGCTGCTTTGATTTTGTTAGCCCATGGGCACATCACATTTACTGTGTTAAACAGAACCTTATCTTTCCTTTCAAACTCGTTTCTTCAATATTCCTATCTCAGTGAGTGGAAATATGAGGAGTCTTCAAAAGTTCGTGGAAAGATTCATATTATCTTTTTTTTTTTCCTTTTTGTCTTTTTTACTGACCGGTAATGGGATCGCAACCCTCGGTGTCACGCCCGTGCCGGGGACCGGCAACAGGATCGCAACCCTCGGTGTTGAGCCTGCACCGCGCTCAGCCAGTGAGCGGGAACCGGTCTCCACATGGGATCCGAACCCTCGGCGGGAGCGCCGCTGTGCTCCCAAGCGGCGCACTCTCCAGTGCGCCACCGGGCCGGCCCATATTATCTTTTTTTTTTTTTCTTTTTTAAAAGATGACCGGTAAGGGGATCTTAACGCTTGACTTGGTGTTGTCAGCACCACGCTCACCCAGTGAGCAAACCAGCCATCCCTATATGGGATCCGAACCCGTGGCCTTGGTGTTATCAGCACCGCACTCTCCCGAGTGAGCCACAGGCTGGCCCCAAAAGCAGATTTTATTTTATTTATTTATTTATTTTTTCCTTTTTTTTTTTTTTGTCTTTTTTTTTGTGTCCGGCAACGGATCGCAACCCTCAGTGTCGCGCCCGTCTTTAATTGCTCTTTGTCTCTTACCTATGAGCTTTGGGCCTTGTGTAATGTTTCAGCTTCATTTCCTATTACTTTTCTCCCGCCAACTTAGTTTTTATTATAAATTTATTTTAGTTCTTTTTAGACTTGAAGTTAATTTAAGCTACTTTATGCCTCCTGCTTGATGATATCTGCTCATATTTTCTGAATGAATGATGAAAGGTTCCCAGTTCTCATGACTTTTCACATTCTTTTTCTTTTGTCACAATCTTCCTTTGCACACAGTTATTTGGCTAATTCCTGTTCTTCTTTGAGGTTTCATCTTATATGTATTTTCTCTGGGAAATCTTTGCTGACTTGTCTTCCTCAACAATTCAGATTAGGACTGCTGCCTAGAATGTAGGATCATGTCTGTCTCATGCACCTTTGTATGTGCTATACTTGCTACAACATAAGGCACAATGTCGTGGCCAACAATTTCTTGTAGAGCCACATAAAGTTCTTTTTCTGTAATAAATATTTTCGACAATACTTTGTCTTTAGTACAGCGTCACAACAGGATGATTTAAAGGAGCGTAGCTAAGGAGAATATTTTTGGGTTTTGTTTTGTTTTGTTTTTTTTTTTTAAAAGATGACCAGTAAGGGGATCTCAATCCTTGACTTGGTGTTGTCAGCACCATGCTCACCAGTGAGCTAACCAGCCATCCCTATATAAGGATCCAAACCCATGGCCTCGGTGTTATCAGCACCACACTCTCCTGAGTGAGCCACGGGCCAGCCCCAATTTTCTTTATTTTTTAGAGAAATACTTTGAATTTTATCTTTTTGATGGGAATTATCTGCCCATTCATTCTTTCTGCCCACCTCTCCAATCCTTTGAGCATTGCTGCAGATGTTTAATTTTGAGAATGCTAATTAGCTTCAGTAATTACACACCTTGAGGTATTTCTAGATATTTACAGCTTTGTATTTTTGGTTTAGAATAGGATGTGTTGGAGCTTTTTGACTTTTGTGTCTTTTTTTTTTTTTAAAGAGTGCTTTGAATTTTGTTTAGTGAAGATTTGTGTTAATCCATCTAAGTCCAGTTGTGGAATTTAGGGTTGTTGGAAGTTTATTTTGCCAGCGCCCAGGAATATCATATTTGTTTTTTGTTAATAGCATTTTGAGTTCACCAATAGTTTTTCTTTAAGATGATGCCCTTTGTTGTAGATGAGTTTCAAAATTAGACCAATATGGAGGATGCATTATTATTAAAATAAGTCTTTGAATAAGTACCCAGGCTAGTTTTGGGATTTGTGTAACACAGAGAGCACATCTGCATAATGTCTCCCTTGTTGACACACTTTAATTCTCAGGTATGCCTCGCAGGATGTGTTGCTGAGTTATCTTTTACCAGCTATCATTCTGTGTACCTGAAAAGTGTCTTATATACAATGTTAGGGCCATTTAAATTTGTTTCAGAATAGTTTTGATTCTGAATCACCTTCTATAACATTCTAACCTTTAGTATGGAAATGAGCTTTCATCAGAGAGATAAATGGATTAAGGACATTTGAAAACCATAATATGTTTTTGAGAGTGTGATGGGTTGTAGGATATAGTTTGTAGACTTGCTTTGAGTTCTTAGGAGTTGATAAGATTGACCTAAGTAAGACTCAAGGGGCTTGCAGATAAAAGCATGAGAAATAGGAAGCAAGGTACTTTTTTTCTGACCTGCTCTTTTGAACTTCTTTATACAATTGCATGATATTTGGAGCTTAAAACCAGAGCTTCAGTACAATTTAGTTAACTGAATTATCATAGAAACCTTCTCTGGTGGAATTATGCATGAAATTACTGAATATTATTAGTATTCCTGTGCAGACAGGTGAGGAAGAGAAGTTGAAGAGAACAACTTTTATATTAAAGACATACTCTAGGGTTTTCATTAATTTCGTTTTTAAGGAAACTGTCCTGAAATTAGAGGAAGTGCTAAATGAGGTAGCCGTATATAAATAATTCATTTTCTGGTTATGCCAAGCTTGCTTACATATTATATTTATTACATATATAAGCTTACATATTAATGTTGGGATATCAGAAAACCACTCCAATATTTGCTTTTTTTGGCCAATGGCTTATTTAACAAATACTCACTGTGCCAGAACTATCTGAGAGCAATAAATATAGCAATGAAGAAACAGAAGAAAACCCTACTTTTATAGACCTTCCATTTTTAAAAATTTTCCAATATTTTAATTGTGTTGAAATGCACAGGACATAAATTTACCATCTTAACCATTTTTCCCCACCTCCATCCCTCATTAACCATTTTTAAGTGTATGGTTTGGTGGTATTAAATACATTCATAATGTTGTGCAACTAATCACCACAATCCATTTCCGTAACTCTTCCTCTTGTAAAACAAATTCTGCAGCCACACCCCCCAACAAGCACAACCACCCCAGAGATGACCACTGAGCCACCACAGGAAGTGCCCTGAGTTCTCCCAAGCTGGGGCAGTGGGGGGTGTTGGGCCTTGGCCATGCACCCTCCATACCTGCAGCCAGCCCAGCAACAATCACCGAGTCACTTCAGGAAGCACCATGGGCTCTCCCAAGCTGGGGTGGTGGGGAGCTTAGGATCTCAGCCACGCCCCCCTGACATGTGCAACCAACCCAGTGATGACCCCAAGCCACAGCAAGAAGGGCCCTGGGTTCCTGAGCTGGGGTGGTGGAAGGTGAGGGCTTTTGCCACACCCCCCTGCCATCTGCTCCCAGCCGGGCAATGACCAAGGCACTGCTGGAAGCCCCGCCCTGCCGTCTCCCCTGTGGGAATGTGTGCCACAGGCCTCAATCCTGCCCCTCCACCTTCCTCCTTCCATCACATATACTTCCCCCTCTCCCTCCCAGCTGCTCCACAACAACATCCTAGAATGTAAAAAATTATTAATAAAATAAATAAATAAATAAAATAAAAAAACTTAAATTCTGTACTCATTAAATGATAACTCCCCACTCTTTGCTCCCCCCAGCACCTGGCAACCACCATTGTACTTTCTGTCTCTATGATTTTGACTGCTCTAACTACCTCATATAAGTAGAACCATATAATATTTGTCTTTTTGTGACTGGCTTATTTCCCTTAATGTTCTCAAAATTTTTCCAAGTTATAGCATATGTCAGAATTTCTTTCCTTTTTGAAGGCTGGATAGTATTCCATTATATGTATATATCACATTTTGCTTATCCATTCATTCATCAGTGGATACTTGGGTTGCTTCCACGTTTTATCTATTGTGAATAATGCAACTATGAACGTGAATGTACAAATATCTCTTTGAGACCCTGCTTTTAATTCTTTTGGATATATACCCAAGGATGGAAAACAGCTGGTTTGACCATGTTATGCCATACCTGGAGAAGTACTTGAAATGTACTATGTTTTATATTAACCGTCTGTTTCTCCTTTGAAATACTGTTTAGTATTTACTCTTAGAGTCTAGAAGATTAAAAAATTGAAAAAAATTTTCATCTTATTCCAAGTGCATTTTGGTTTTTGTGTACTTTAAATTGAATGGCACAGTTGAAAGGGGACACATCCGTTTTTTTCTTCTAAAGATAGGTGAGGCAGGAGCATACTGGTCTATAGTTTATACTGAACAAGAATTTTTTTCGGTACCATTTGTTTTGCTTAGTTAAAGTAAAGTAATATATAAAAGGACCAGATTATGGTTTCTTTTATATTCTAAATCATATTCTTATAGGTAGATTAGGCATCATTAGAGTTATCTTCAATGTTTTTAAAGTTTTCTGTTGTCTGAAATTGATCTTGGGCTTTTGAAGAAAGAGTGTTGTATATTTTGATGCACCTGAAAAATGCAGTTTTGGATGCTGTATTTTATTTTTTCATCACATGCATTGTTGAGTTTGTACATTTGGATTCTGTTTTTTTGTAGTCCTCAAGATATGAATCTTATAAAATTGACTGTCCAGCCACACTATTTATCAGACCCCATACTTGAAAGTGTTCTTGAGTAGCTTGAAACCTGTATAATCCACGTGAACCCAGGGTTTTGGATTATCATCATTTAATTATAAACTCATCAGTTCTGTCAGAGTTAGAGTTTAATTTAAATCTGGAAAGACCATAATCATGGCGTCTGTTCAGTATTCAAGCTACCCTTTTTATCAGCACCACACTCTCCCAAGCTACCCTTTTTATTAACAGGTGAGAATCTTGTGTTTCTTTTTTTTTTTTTTTTGTCCTTTTTGAGACCGGCCGCACTGCACTCAGCCAGTGAGCGCACCAGTCATCCTCATATAGGATCCGAACCCGTGGTGGGAGCGCTGCTGCGCTCCCAGCGCCGCACTCTCCCGAGTGCGCCACGGGCTCGGCCCGAGAATCTTGTGTTTCTATGTGTTGCATGGTAGGATCTGTTAGAGGTGAAAATACAAATAGAAAAATCTTGAGTACTTTGTCCTCTCAATACTAGAGGCATAATTAGTGAGTAAAACTCTAAATTGATGTTAGACCTAAAACTTGGTGGTGTGGAAAATAGAATTTAACCCCCTTCTAATTTTTTTTTTAAAATATGTCTTTCTTATGTCATTTAGATTTGCTTTTTCTATAACTATGATTGCCAAATAGTACTATTGTTTATTAACTCTTCTCAGATTTACCAAGTTCCTGAAAAATACTTGTTTTTTGAAAAAGTTCATTACAATTCTAGTATCTGTTTTGAGTGGCATTTTCAGCAGCTTCCTTTCTTGCAAAGGGCTTGGGAATTGTTGAGATAAATCCATTTTCTCTGTCTCCTTGATTTCCCCACCTAGGCTTTGTAGCCTATGGTCTATTTTTAAATCCTGCTGTGATGCCCTATATTGCTGCAGTTCTTTTCCTGAATTATTTATCATTGTTTGAAGCTGAATGAAGCAGTATGTTTTTTTTTACCATTGCTCATTAGAACCCACGTGTCTGTCTTCAACTTGGTTGACAGATTTGGTTCATGTTAAATCCCAGTAGCCCATGATGGGAAGGCTGTGAGGCAGTGTGGGAACAGGCCACAATCTGTGATATGCTGTAAGATCATTCAGACTTTTAGTTTATTTTGTTTCAGCAGCAATGGAGCAGCAGTGGAACAGAGAGAAGCTGTGCCATGTGCCATGTTCTTCCCTTAGACTCTGCTCAGTGATAGAAATTGTGTTATGCTGGTTTTTCTGATGACAATTATTTTTTGCTTTCATAGTTGTTGTATTGATGATGCTTATTTAGGAGAGAGAGGCAGGCTGACCAGTTAGCTCAGTTGGTTAGAGTATGGTGCTGATAAGACCAAGGTCCAGGATTTGATCCTGTACTGTCCAGCTGCAAAAAAAAAAAAAAAAAGAAGAAGAAAGAAAAGGACAGATAGGAAGAAATCTCTATGAAAAGCACAACATTAAATTAAGATACATTTTGGGCCGGCCGGTGGCGCACTGCTACAGTGTGCCGCTTGGGAGCATGGCGGCGCTCCCGCCGAGGGTTCGGATCCCACATACAGACCGGCCACTCACTGGCTGAGCGAGGTGCGGGCGCAACACCGAGGGTTGCGATCCCGTTGCCGGTCCCGGTCTGGTACGGGCGCGACACTGAGGGTTGCGATCCGTTGCCGGTCACAAAAAAAGACAAAAAGAAAAAAAAAAAAAATAAGATACATTTTGTTATAAATACAACCTGGATATTTGGGGATACTTTGAAATTCTCTGATTTTGGGATATGCGTTGTGGGGGATTGGTTTGTTTGGGAGTATTTCTCTTTGCCTGTTTTCTCACCTTCTCACAGGCTATAGGCTTGGAAGTAGGATGGCAAAGCCTAAGAGCAAGGAAATTATTTTGAATATTTCTTCCCTTTTCTGTTTTGTAATGCATCAGAACTGATATTTCTCTTTTGTCTTCATTCTGTGTTTTTTCCTGCATCCTGTCTTTCATGGAAATATTTTTCTCTCCCTTGATATCACTGCTTTTTTCTCTTAGATGTGTGAGGACACTACTACTTTTGTGTTCTTTACTTCTTTAAATATTTAACCCTTTCATATCACTGTAAGCAGAAAGAAGGGGTAATTGTCAATCCTTAGGGCACTGAAGAAGGTGAAATCTTGTTTGTCCACCCTGCTTTGTTGGCCATCTCTGAGTTTGTGTGTACCTTTTTATTTTATTTTATTTATTTATTTATTTATTTATTTTAAAGATGACTGGTAAGGGGATCTCAATCCTTGGCTTGGTGTTGTCAGCACCACGCTCAGCCAGTGAGCCACCCGGCCATCCCTATATAGGATCCGAACCCGTGGCCTTGGTGTTATCAGCACTGCACTCTACTGAGTGAGCCACAGGCTGACCTGTGTGTACCTTTTTAAAAAATGTAATGGTATAGATCTGATTCCAGTTATTGGAGTAATGATGAAGTATTTTTATATTTTGAATCAGAGCAAGATTTTTGGTCTTCTGTTACCACTTCAAGTCAGTTCTACTGACCCAGAAACTGGTATCTCACTGCTCAGTGATTCCTGTTATCATTTTCATTCCATTCCCCTGTGATAGTGGCACTCAGTTGCATAAATCCCATGTTTCTCAGCAGTTACTTAGGACAGCCCCATTCACTGACCTCCTGACATTAACCCATTTCTTTGGACTATCAGTCAAGTTGAATCAGATAGACTAAATTCACTATCTTTCTCTTGTGCTTTTGCTTTCTTGCAAGTTATCTTGACCCCTTCTTTGTCAATAAATTTCCATGACTCCTTGAAAAATCCAGTTTAGGAAATCCACTTTAGGAGACTGTGATTAAAGCTATCCAACTCATTAATTTGCATGTACTCTTGTATTGTGCATTTATTGAGCCTTCAGTTTTGAAGGTGCTTATGATTTAAAGCATAGTCTCTGCACTCAAGGAGTTATCTTAGCAGGGAATTAGAAATGAAAAGTCTTGGGCCGGCCCGTGGCTCACTCGGTAGAGTGCGGTGCTGATAACACCAAGGCCCCGGGTTCGGATCCCATATAGGGATGGCCGGTTTGCTCACTGGCTGAGCGTGGTGCTGACAACACCAAGTCAAGGGTTAAGATCCCCTTACCGGTTATCTTTTAAAAAAAAAAAAAAGAAAAGAAATGAAAAGTCTTGTTTTTCTTTCATTATTTTGAATTTCTCTTGCTTTTAAATTTCACTTATTTTTTTAAATTTCAGGTTTTAATTGTGAGGGTAAGAGCAAGGATCTTGTTTTCTGTGGAATCTTATGAACTGTTCCTGTTGCTCTTAGCACCTTGTAGGCAGCCACCTGTCTTACCGTGAGGCAGAGTCATTGGATAGTAGGGTATCAGTATATGGAAAGAGAGAACATAGATATTAGAGAGTCTCTGTTTTGTGTCTTTTATTTTTTTATTTTTATTTTTTGGCAGCTGGCTGGTACAGAGGTCTAGCCCTTGACCTTGGCGTTATTAGCACCACACTCTACCCAATTGAGCTAACAGGCTAGCCCTATTTTATATCTTTTAGGATGGTAAGAATACTAAGAATTTAGATTTTTACTTGAAATTATATTTTGGAGACTAAAATTACACAGACTATAAATTGAATGTAAAAAAGAAAAAAAAATAAAGACATGCTAGGTTCTAAAATAGCCATCCAAGTTTTCTCTGCATAACAAAGTTAGTGTATATCTATTATTGGCATGCTAGAAGGATGGCTTACTTGAGCTAAAGTCTATTCCTGCTGGCCTGATGATATATAGTTTTACATCCTTCTCTTGATAAAGTTGAGTTCACATCAGTTTTCTTTTTTAAAAAATTTATTTATTTACTATAATTATTGTTTTTTACATTCTAAGATGTTGATACAGAGCAGTTGGGGTTGAGGGGGAGAGAGAAAGGGGGAGAAAGATAGGGTGGGAGGACAAGGAAGGGTGTGGGTGGCGTGATCAAGGCTCATGGCACCCCCCTCATTATGGCAGAGGAGTTCAGGGGTCTTCCAGTGGCAGCTCAGTCATGGTTGGGCTGGATGTGGGTGTCAGGGGGAGGTGGCTGAGGCCCTAAGCTCCCCTCCACCATGGCTCGGGAGCTTGGGGTGCTTCCATTGACAATCTGGTGGTTGTTGCTGAGCTGGATGCAGATGTCGTGGGCGGGGAGGGTGAGTGTCTGAGGCTCTCCACCCTCTTCCCACCCTGGCTTGGGAGCCCAGGGGGCTTCCAGTCCTTCTAAGTTTTATAGGTATTCTTTGGTGGTGTTAGACCTTTACTGGTTAATATCAAAATTTTGTCTCTGATCTGTGGGTATTTTGTTTTTTCTTTAAGTTCTGTGTTGGATTATTCGCTGTTCCCACCACTTAAACTCTGCATTGGAACTAATTTGTTTGTTTACTTCTTTTTTTTTTTTTTTTTTTTTTTTTTTTTTTTTTTTTTGTTTCCG
>NW_007727616.1:51769-60208 GCF_000696425.1 Galeopterus variegatus | reverse complement strand
TTCTTTTTTTTTTTTTTTTTTTTTTTCTTTTTTTTTTTTTTTTTTTTTTTCCTTTTTGTCTTTTTTCGTGTCCGGCAATGGATCGCAACCCTCAGTGTCGTGCCCGTACCGGACCGGGACCGGCAACGGGATCGCAACCCTCGGTGTTGTGCCTGCACCTCGCTCAGCCAGTGAGTGGGAACCAGTCTGTATGTGGGATCCGAACCCTCGGCGGGAGCGCCGCCACACTCCCAAGCGGCGCACTGTAGCAGTGCGCCACCAGGCCGGCCCTTGTTTGTTTACTTCTAAAATGGGGGAACTTCCTGTAGGGAACAGCACATGAGCCCTGTGCTTGAGCTAAATTGCTGCTTTGCTGCTGATTGTCTGAGGAAGGCTTTTTGTGCAGCTCAGGTTTTAATTGTTGATCTTGTAAACACTTCTGGGTCTTGTGAGGTCTGATACACCTGGGTTGTATGGAAACTGGTCTTGGCCTGAGTCTTTTCAGCATATTGCACCCCCTGCAGTTCTATTTTCCTGACCAGTCTCGACTGAGTGATCCTGTGCTGATTGGGGGACAGATTAGCTGTCCTTGCTGTGCCCCAATGTTCCCTGGTGGGCCCACCTCCCCCACCACCCGCACTCTAAACACTTCCCATAGGACAGGCCGTGTGCTGGTCCCTTGTGACGACTCACCAGCCTCTGAGTGGCTCCTTTTTTCAGTTGTCTGTGGCCCCTTGCTCCTGGGTCCATGGGAACCCTGTTAGTGGTCTAACTGGCCTGGGGGCCACTAAGGCCCTCTTCTCCCCTGCAGCCATTGAGCATCTTCATACGAAGGGCAAAGCTGCAGCTTTTTGCCAGCTCTTGCTCATGTGCTCACCAGGGCCAGGCTTGAAGTGGCTGGGGCTTTAAACCATCAGAGTGGTTCTTTCTTTCTCTCATCACAGTTTCTCCCACCTTTATGAACTCCGTAGGTCTCGCCTCTTCCCCTCCACATCAGTTTTCTGTGAAAGTCTTTTAGATGACTTTCAGAATTGGAATCACTTATCTGGTAACCTAGCATTTTCTAAATCCCCATGACACTTTTCACTTGAGATCTTAATTTAGAACTAGAGTCCCTGACCTTTTAAGAGGTGGAGCTATTTTTCATTTTCCTGATACTTTTTTTTTTTCTTTTTCCTTTTTCTCATTTTCCTGATACTTTTGAGATCACTTGATGGGGTAGGGATAAGGAGTAGAGAATGGGAGAATGGGGGTGAGCAACAAGAAAGTTCCTGAGTGAAGGCTAGAAGGAAAACTACTTGAGGTTACTTATTTGCCTAATCCTTCTGGATTAGAATTAGGAGATTGTAAATCAATCTCCTGACCACTTGTGCTGCTTTCTTAGCACCACCCTAACCATAATAGACAAATTCTCAGCCCTGGCCCTGCTGACCATTTGCAAAGTCAGGGAACAATCAGTCCCCAAGTTCACCCTCACTTCCAGCACCAACTGCAGAGCTCAGGGGTCCCCAAGACCACCCTCGAGTTTGATAATTTACTAGAAGGACTCACAGAACTAAAACTATTATACTTATAATTATAGTTTATTACAGCAAAAGGATACAGATTAAAATCAGCCAAGGGAAGAGACGTATGGGCAGAGTCCAGGAGGGCTCCAAATGCTGAACTCTTCCAGTGGAGTCATGGACTCCTGTTTCCTCTTCCAGTGGAGTCATGGACTCCTCCAGTCAACAATGTGTGATAATAAACATGGAGAATTGCCAACCAGGGAAGCTTACCTGGGTCTTAGTGTCTAGAATTTTTATTGGGACTCCATCACATAGATATGGTTAACTACCCAAATGACTGGCCTCAGTCTCCAGCTCTTCCTAAGGTCGAGCTGATACTGTGTGACCGAAAGTCCCCCCCATAAATCACATTGTTAGACTATCTGGCATGGCTCAAAGCCTGCAGTAAATAGACGTTTATCAAGAGGACATTCCAAGGGTTTAAGATTACTTCCCAAGGGTTAAGGGCAAAGGCCAGGCTTAACTTTTAACTTGGACAAGGTTAAATTCTTTATTATACACTGCTAGTTGAATTCTCAGGCCCTTCTTTTTTTTTTTTTTTTTTGTCTTTTGTCTTTTTTCCGTGTCCGGCAACGGATCGCAGCCCTCAGTGTTGCCCCCGTACCGGACCGGGGACCGGCAATGGGATTGCAAGCCTCGGCGTTGCTCCCGCGCCTCGCTCAGCCAGCGAGCGGGAACCGGTCTGTATGTGGGATCCGAACCCTTGGGCGGGAGCGCCGCCGCGCTTCCCAAGCGGCGCACTATCCAGTGCGCCACCGGGCCGGCCCCTCAGGCCCTTCTTACAGGATGGGTAAGGGAACTAGTTTAAATTTTTTTGAACCATGCAAATTTATTTTCTGCTTAAAAAGTTAAATATGTGTAAATTGAGTTTTTACCCAGGTACCTGAGAGAAGCAAATCCCTGGTGGAGGAGAATGCCCCAGCCTTTGCCTCAAGGAATTTTTTTTTTTTTTTTTAAAGATGACCGGTAAGGGAATCTTAACCCTTGGTGTTGTCAGCACCATGCTGACCCGATGAGCTAACCGGCCACCCCTATATGGGATCCGAACCCGGGGCCTTGGTGTTATCAGCACCGCACTCTCCCGAGTGAGCCACGGGCCGGCCCTTATGCTTAGTGTTTATACTATGGTATATATACATTTTTTTTTACATCCTTTACTACTTTTAATCAAACGTTTTATATTTAATGAATTTTGTTTGGTTTGCTTTTTGGTGGCTGACTTGTACGAGAATCCGAACTGTTAACTTAGGTGTTATCAACACCACGCTCTAACCAGCTGAGCTAACCAGCCAGCCCATTAATGTAGGTTTCTATAGTTAGCATGTAATGGAATCTTGCTTTTTAACCAGTCTGACAATCTCTTTTAACTGAAGTGATTAGACCCGAGTGAGCCACGGGCCGGCCCGCCTCAAGTAATTTTTAAAGATAGATTGCCAACATATATGACCAACAGAAACTTCAGGTATTGAAACTATTGATATAAAACATAAAATAAGTATATTTAATGAAATAGAAGAGTAAATAAAAACCATAAATAAGAAATGGGAGAATAAAGCAAGACAGGATGGTTTGTAAAATAATTAGATAATTTTAGAAATTAAAAAATTTAATATTGAAAGCTTAAAACCCAATGGAAGGGAACTTATAGTTCTGGTAATGACTGAGTAACAGGTTGATTTATGCCCCTACCTTAAACAACTGGACAAAATATATGAAAAAACTTTTCAGAAGTTGGACAAAGAGCAGGACAGAACACTGATCCCTGAGAGAAGGGAAATAAACAACTTGAGCCGTATAATTTTCCCACCTTTCAGTCTGAAGAAAATTTCCAGGCTGAAATTAGGATAGGGAGGGATACCTAAACAGATCTGGCAGTTTCTATGAATTGAGGAGACAGAGGTAAGAATTTGGAGAAGCAAAAGCAGCTAGAATTTGTGGGGCAGAGTAGTTGAGAGGAGAGAGCTTCACAAGAAAGAGCTCCAAAGATCTGCAGAGGGTTCCCCTAAACCTTCACTGTCCACTACAGTAGCCAGGCACATGTAGATATTTAAATAAAATTTGAGTCCCTCAGTTGTTGCACTGAGCACAATTTCAGTGCTCAATAGCCACAATTCTATCACAAAAAGTGCTTTTGGACATTACTATCTTAGACTCTTTAGTTGAGTACTAATCAGTTGATGGGTGTGAGGAAACTACCCAAGGCTAGAGAAAGACTTACTGAAAAGGATTAGTAAGAACAGTCCATGGAATACACAGCCATGTGTTTCCATTAGAGTAGAAACACCTTCTGACACCTGGGACATTGAGTAGAGTCCTTAGAGGGGGATTGCCTCAGTAATGATACCAAATTAGCCCGTCTAAAGGCTGTCTTGAAATAGCCTAACAAAGATAAAAGCAAGCCTCAAAATGATCAAATGTTCTAAGTCACTCTGCCACAAAACAAAGCCCAAAATTAGTTCAAGGAATATTTTAAAACTCTGGCAGGCAACAATGTAAAATTTACATTTAGCATCCAATTACAAATTATCAGGCATTCAAGGAATCAGAGAATACGGTTCATAATGAGGAGAAAAACCAATCAATAGAAATAGACTTAGAAATGACACATGATAGAATTAGTAAACAAGGACACTGTAACAGTTATAACTATTCTGTATGTTCAAGGAGCTAGAGGAAAGATTGAGTGTGTTAAGTAGAGACAAGAAGGATATAAAAATCACCAAAATCAAATTTCTAGAAATGAAAACTACAGTGTCTGAGATGAAAAATACAGTGCCCAGGATTAACAGCAGGTAGGCACTGCAGAAGAGATTAGTGAACTCAAAATACATAGCAAAATAAATTTATCCAAATGAAACATAGAAAAAATATTGAAAATATAAATCAGCAGAGTGTCAGCATTGGGACACATATTTGAAGAAATAATGGCTGAAATTTTTCTAAATTTATTTATTTATTTATTTATTTTTTTTGTCTTTTGTCTTTTTGTTCCGTGTCCGGCAACGGATCGCAACCCTCAGTGTTGCCCCCGTACCAGACCAGGGACCGGCAACGGGATTGCAAACCTCGGTGTTGCTCCCACGCCTCGCTCAGCCAGTGAGCGGGAGCCGGTCTGTATGTGGGATCCGAACCCTCGGGCGGCAGCGCTGCCGCGCGAAATTTTTCTAAATTTAATGAAAACTATAAACCCACACATTCGAAAAGCTCACTTAAGATTTACTCTTCATCACTGATCTTAAGCAATTTGGTTATGATGTGTCTTGGTAGCTTTCTTCGTGATTTTTCTTATTGGGGTTCTTTGAGCTGTTTGGATCTATGGGAACCCCAAATAGAAAAATCATGAAGAAAGCTATCCCAAGGCACATCTTAGTCAAATTGCTTAAAATTAGTGATAAAGAGAAAGTCTCAAAAGCAGACAGAGGAAAAAACCCATTATATACAGAGGAACCAAGGTGTTACAGGTTAAGTTGTATCACCCCAAAATTCATATGTTTAAATCCCAACCCCCATTGCCTCAGAATATGACTGTATTTGAAGATAGGGCCTTTAAAGAGGTGATTAAGTTAAAATGAGGTGGTTAAGGTGGGCCCTAATCCAATCTGACTATTTCCTTATAAGAAGAGGAAATTAAGACACACAGAGGGACACCAGGGGTGTGGGGATGCATGCACAGAGGGGAGATGATGTGAGGACACAGCAAGAAGGTGGCCATCTGGAAGTCAAGGACAGAGGCCTCAGGAGAAACCAGATTTGCCAACACCTTAATCTTGGACTTCTAGCTTTCAGAACTGTGAGAAAACAAATTATCTGTTGTTAAAGCTGCCCGATGGGTACTATTTTGTTTTGCAGCCCTAGCAAACTAATATACAAGGTAAGAATTACAGCAAAGTTGTTATCAGAATCATTGCAAGCCAAAAGATGGTGGAGTGGTAATGTTAAAGTACCAAATGAAAAAAACCTGTTAACTTAAAATTCTATATGTAGGGAAAATACCTTTCAAAAATTGAAAAGTAAGCTGCCCAGAATGGGCAAATCTATAGAGGCAGAAAGTACACTAGTGCTTTGGGCTTTGGGTTGCTTAGGTCTGGGAATTGAGAGAAAGTGAGGAATTATCGTAACCCTTGACTTGGTGTTGTCAGCACCACGCTCTCCCAAGTGAGCCACTGGCCAGCGCTAGGAATTATTTCTAATGAGTATAAGGTTCCCTTTTCAGATGATGAATATATTCAAAAATTGATTTTGGTGATGTTAGCATAACTCTGAATATACTAGAAGCCATTGAATTGTGCACTTTAAATGGATGAATTGCATGGTATATGAATTATATCACAATTAAAAATATAGATGAAATAAAGCCTTTTAAAATCATAACAAGAACTGATAGAATTCATTACCATCAGACCACCACAAGTTAAAGACAGGCGAAAAGTATACCGTATAGAAATTGAGGTCTATATAGAAGAATGAAGAGAATCAGAAATCTGTGGAGAAAATTTTTATATTTTCTCCACAGAATTCTTTTATTTGAAAAAAGTTACTTTAAAAATAATTGTTTAAAACAAAAATAGTAAAACTATATTGTGAGGTTTATAACATGTGTAGAAATAAAATGTATGACAGAAGTTGCCCAAAAGGTTGGGAAAGGTGAAATAAAAATACATAGTACTGTTCTAAGGTTTTTACAACATGTTCATATATGAAATAGTATTATTATCTGAAGGTAAATTATGGTAAGTTAAAAGTATATACTATAAACCCTAAAGAAACCACTTAAAAAAAACACAAAGAGATGTAGCTAATAAGTCAATAAAGGAGATAACATTGAATCATAAAAATGATTAATTAATCTAAAAGATGTCTGAAAAAGGGAAAATATACATATTGGACAAATAGAAAACAAATAGCAAAATGATCAGTTTAAATCCAACCATATCAATAATCACATTAAGTGTAAATAATCTACACACCGCAATTAATAGATGGAAATTATCAGATTGCATTTAAAAGAAAGACTCAGCTGTCTATAAGAAACCTGCCCTAAATATATGTAAAGACAGACTAGAAGGATTAAAGGAGATACACCATGAAAACACTTTCATCAGAAGAAAGCAGGAATTACTATATTAATATAGAACAAAGTAGATTTCAGAGCAGAGAATACTACCATGAATTTAGAGGCTTATTTCATGAAGAAAAAGGGGTCAGTTGCTCAAGAGGATCTAATGATCATAAATGTTTATGTACTAACTAACAGCTTCAAAATATGTGAAGCAAAAAGAGGGCTGGTTCATTAGCCCAACTGGGAGAGTGTGGTGCTGATAACACCAAGGTCAAGGGTTCAGATCCCCTTACCGAACAAAACAAAACAAAAAACCATGAAGCAGGGCCGGCCCGTGGCTCACTCGGGAGAGTGCGGTGCTGATAACACCAAGGCCCCGGGTTCGGATCCCATATAGGGATGGCCGGTTCGCTCACTGGCTGAGCGTGGTGCTGACAACACCAAGTTAAGGGTTAAGATCCCCTTACCGGTCATCTTTTTTAAAAAAAAAAAAAAAAAAAAAACCATGAAGCAACAAGTAATAGAATTGAAAGAAGCAGAGAATCTACCAGTATAGTTGGATATTCCAACACCGTTTCTCTCAATAATAGATAGAAAAAGTAAAAAAAAGTCAGTAATTAACTTGGCCTAGTTGATATTTACAGACCACACTAACAACAGCATGATACCTTCTTTTTTGGTGGCTGTCCTGTACGGGGATTCAAACCCTTGACCTTGTTGTTACAACACTGAGCTCTAACCAACTGAGTTAACTGGCCAGCTCCCACAATTTTTTTCTAGTGTTTATAGAATGTTTATTAAGATAGACCGTATTCTGAGCCATAAAAGAAGTTTCAATAAATTTAAATTATACAAAGTGTGTTGTTTTATCATAAAGGGATTAAATTAAAAATCTGTGACAGAAAAATATATGGAAAATCCCCAAATATTTGTAAATTAAACACACTCTGAATTAGATATTAGTCAATAAAGAAGTAATAAGGGAAATTAGAAAATGTTTTTAACAGCATGAAAATGAAAACACAACATAGCAAAATTTGTGGGATGCTATTAATTCAGGACTTAAAGGGAAATTTATAATATTATATAAGGAAGTAGTAACATCTCCAGTCATTGACCTATGCTTCCACCTTAAGAAATCAAATTAAACTCAAAGTAAGCAGAGGAAAGGCAATTGTAAAGACCAAAGCAAAAATCAACGAGCTAAAAAGCAGAAAAACAATAGAGAAAACTGATGAAACCAAAAGCTGGTTTATTATTATTTTTTTATTTTTTTATTTTTTTTATTTTTTATTTATTTATTTTTTTTAAAAGATGACTGGTAAGGGGATCTCAACCCTTGGCTTGGTGTTGTCAGCACCATGCTCAGCCAGTGAGCAAACCGGCCATCCCTATATAGGATCCGAACCCGTGGCCTTGGTGTTATCAGCACCACACTCTACCGAGTGAGCCACGGGCCGGCCTCAAAAGCTAGTTTTTAAAAAAAAATTAACAAAATTGATAAACTTTCATCCAGAGAACTCGCTGATGATTCTTCAGGCGTAAAAAATTAATAAAGGAATATCATGAATCATTCTATGCCGGTAAATGTGTCAATTTATATTTAATGGACAAATTCCTTGAAAGACACAAACTGCTAAAGCTCAATGACAAAGAAATGGATAACTGGAATAGGCCCATATCTCTTAGAGAAATTATAGTTTAAAAACTTTCCCTCAGGCTCAGATGGCTTCACAGCTAGAGTCTACCAACAATTTAAGGAGGAAATGCCATTTTTTTTTTTTTTTTTTTTTTTTTGTCTTTTTCCGTGTCCGGCAACGGATCGCAACCCTC
>NW_007727616.1:46117-50809 GCF_000696425.1 Galeopterus variegatus | reverse complement strand
GTTGCCCCCGTACCGGACCGGGGACCAGCAACAGGATTGCAACCCTCGGCGTTGCTCCCGCGCCTCGCTCAGCCAGTGAGCGGGAACCGGTCTGTATGTGGGATCCGAACCCTTGGGCGGGAGCGCCGCCGCGCTTCCCAAGCGGCGCACTATCCAGTGCGCCACCGGGCCGGCCCAGGAAATGCCATTTCTACACAAACTAACTTATTTGTTTTTTTGTTTTGTTTTGTTTTTTGTTTTTTGTTTTTAAAAGATGACCGGTGAGGGGATCTTAACCCTTGACTTGGTGTTGTCAGCACCATGCTCTCCCAAGTGAGCTAACCAGCCATCCCTATAGAGGGATCTGAACCCGTGGCCTTGGTATTATCAGTATCACACTCTCCCAAGTGAGCCACCGGCCGGCCCTCAAACTAACTTATTTGTATGTTATTTTTAATTGACACTAATTGTACATATTTATGGGAATACAATGTCATGTTTCAATACATGTATACATTGTATAATGATCAAATAGGGTAATAGCATATCCATCTCCTCAAACATTTATCATTTCTTTATGGCAGGAATATCCAATATCTTCTCTTCTAACTATTTTGAGATATACAGTATCTTATTGTTGACTATATTCACCCTACTATGCAATAGAACACCGGAACTTATTCTTCCTAATTGTAATTTTGTACCCCTTGATCTTCTGCCCAACACTACCTTTCCGTTACTGTCCCCACCCTCTTTTTTTTTTTTTTTTTTTTTTTTTTTTTTGTCTTTTTTACTGACCGGTAACGGGATCGCAACCCTCGGTGTCGCGCCCGTACCGGGGACCGGCAACGGGATCACAACCCTCGGTGTTGCACCCGCACCGCGCTCAGCCAGTGAGCAGGAACTGGTCTCCACATGGGATCCGAACCCTTGGCGGGAGCGCCGCCGCGCTCCCAAGCGGCGCACTCTCCAGTGCGCCACTGGGCCGGCCCGTCCCCACCCTCTGATACCCACTATTCTATTCACTGCTTCTATGAGATCAACTTTTTTAGATTGCCTATATGAGTGAGAACATGCGGTATTTGTCTTTCAATGTCTGGCTTAGTACACTTAACATTATGTCCTCCAGGTTCATCCATGTTGTTGCAAGTGACAGGATTTTATTTATTATGGCTGAATAGTATGCCACTGTGTATATATCCCACATTTTCTTTATCTATTTGTCCTTTGAGGGACACCTTAATTGATTCCATATCTTGGCTATTGTGAATAGTGCTGCAATAAACATGGGAGTGCAGATATCTCTTCAACATCCTGATTTCATTTACTTTGGATATATACCCAGTAGTGGGATTGCTGGATCATATCATCACTCCATTTTTAATTTTTTGAAGAACTTCCATACTGTTTTCCATAGTAGCTGTACTAATTTACATTTCTACCAACAATGTATAAAGGTTTCCTTTTCTCCACCCTTCACCAACATGTTGTCTTTTGATAATAGGCATTCTGGCTGGGCTGAGGTGATATCTCATTGTGGTTTTGATTTGCATCTCCCTGGTGATTAGTGATGCTGAGCATTTTTTCATATACCTGTTGGACATTTGTATGTCTTTTGAAAAAGTTCTATTAAAAATGCCCATTTTTAATTGGATTTTCCCCCCTATTGAGTTCCTTATATAGTTTGGATGTACACAAACTTTTGAAGAACATAGAAGAGGAGGGAGGCCAGCCCTGTGGTGCACTCGGAGAGTGCAGCACTTGGGAGTGCAGCGGCGCTCCTGCCGTGGGTTCGGATCCTATATAAGGATGGCTGGTACGCTCACTGGATGGCTGGTGCACTCACTGGTTGAGTGCTGTGCGGGCGACACCAAGCCAAGGGTTGCGATCCCATTACCGGTCACAAAAAAAGACCAAAAAAAAAAGGACATTTTGGGCTGGCCCGGTGGCGCACTGCTACAGTGCGCCGCTTGGGAGCGCGGTGGCGCTCCCGCCAAGGGTTCGGATCCCACATGCGGACCGGCTGCCCACTGGCTGAGCAAGGTGCGGGCGCAACACTGAGGGTTGCGATCCCGTTGCCGGTCCCGGGACCGGCCGCCCACTGGCTGAGCAAGGTGCGGGCGCAACACTGAGGGTTGCGATCCCGTTGCCGGTCCCGGTCCGGTCCGGACATGACACTGAGGGTTGCGATCCGTTGCCAGTCACGAAAAAAGACAAAAAAAAAAAAGGAGGGAACACTTTCCAACTTCATGAGCCCAAGTTTACCCTGTTTCCAAAACCAGACAAAGACATAAGAAGACTGCAGACCAAGGGAGGGAACACTTTCCAACTTTATGAGCCCAAGTTTACCCTGTTTCCAAAACCAGACAAAGACATAAGAAGACTGCAGACCAAGATCTCTTGTGAACATAGATTCAAAAATCCTTAACAAGTTGTATGGTGAAATGTAGATGTTAACCTGACTAGATTTAGGACTATATAGAGGAATCTTTTTTTTTTTTTTTTTGGCAGCTGGCTGGTATGGGGATATGAACCTGTGACCTTGGGGCTATAAGGCTGCTCTCTAACCAGCTGAGCTAACCAGCCAGCCTATTGAGGAATATATAAAAACCTGGTAAGACATTATTTTTGGGTGTGTCTATGCAGGTGTTTCCATAAGAGTTTAGCATGTAAGCCTGAGTGGACTGTGTGGGAAAGACCTTCTCTCCATATAGGTGGGCACTATCCAATCCACTGAGGGCCTGTAGAGAACAAAAATGGAGGCAAAGGTGAATCTCTCTGTCTGTTTCTGCTGGGGCTGGGATACACTCTTCTCTCCTGTTCGTGGACATCGAACTTGAGCCTTTGGGTTCCAGGACTTACACTAGCTGCACTCCAGCTCTCAGGCCTTTGGCCTTGGACTGAGAATCACAGCATTGACTTCCCTGGTTCTGAGGCTTCCAGACTTGGACTGAGCCACACTACTAGCATCCAGTTTGCAGACGGCCTATCATGGGACTCCTCAGCCTTCACAATCACATGAGCCAATTCCCCTAATGAGTCCCCTCTCATGAATTTACATACATATCCTATTCTGTCTCTCTGGAGAACTCAAATACACAAAGTTTTAGTAAATTGAAGGCAATTATTTATAAAAAGGATAATACATCATGACCAATTAGGATTTATTCCAGGAATTCAAGGTTGGATTAACATCCAAAATTCAACCAATATAATTTACTAGTAACAGATTGAAAAATAAAATAACATATGATTATCTCAATAGAAGCAGAAAAAGTATTTGACAAAATTCAGTTTCCACTCATGTTAAAAACTCTGAACAAATTAGAAGGAAACTTCCTCAATCTGATAGAGGGCATTTATGAAAACCCTATAGCTAATGTCATACTTAATGGTGAAATATTGAATTCTTTGTCACTAAGAACAAGAAAAAGGCATGATGTTTGCTCTTACCCCTTTCAACATGGTACTGACTATTCTGGTCAGTACACTAAGAGAGGAGGAAGGGGAAAACAGTTTCGCGTTTGAGGGGACAGCATTATGTATGTAGAAAATCATATGGAATCTATAAAACTAGAAAAATTAAGTTTAGGAAGGTTGCAAGATTCAAAGTATATAAAAATCAATTTTATGTTTGTATGCTAGCAAGAGCAATCTGAAATTGAAATCGATAAAACACACCATTTACAAAAAGCATAAAAATGAAAAACGTAGGGCTAAATATGACAACACGTGCAATATCATCACTTACAGATCGAAACATTGTTTATGGATCCAAAAATTCAATATTGTTAGATTTCATTTTTTCCCAGATTGCTTCATGGATTCAACACAATACCAGTCATTTTATAAGCTGACTCTAAAATGTGTCTGGAAGCACAAAGAGTCTAGAACAGACAAAACAAGTTTGAAAACAAAGATTAAAGTTGGAGGACTTACACTACCTGATTTCATGACTTATTATAAAGGTTCAGTAATTAAGATGGTGTGTGGTATTGGTGGTGTATTAATCTGTTTCTATTGCTTATAACAAAATACCTGGAACTGGGTAATTTGTAAAGAAGCAATATTTATTGCTTACAGTTTCAGAGGATGAGAAGTCCAAAGTCCAGGGAACACATCTGGTGAGGCTTTGTTCTTGCTGGTGACTGTCAGCGACTGAGAGTGTCACACGGCAGATGGTGGAGCGAGAGAGAGCTAACTCTTCACTCCTTTTAAAGCCCTCAGAACCATGCCCATGACCACCGTGAAACCATGAACTTACTAATCCTTTTACTAGGGCATGGTCCTCACAATCTAATCACCTCTTTGAGGCCCCAGCTTTCAACCACCATAATAGGACTTCCCACCTGTAATAGTCACAATGGGGACTAAGCTTCAGTGAGTTTGAGGGGACATTCAGTCTACAGTAAGTGTGAAAATAAATGTATTTCAATGGGAGGAAATAGGGAATCCAGAAATAGACTCACATACATATGGTCAACTGATTTTTGACAGTTGCCAGGGCATTTCAATGGAAAAAGATGACTTTTAAAGAAACAGTCCTTAAACAATTGGATAACCATATTAAAATCAAAACTCCAAACTTTTGGGCCGGCCCGGTGGCGCACTGCTACAGTGCGCCACTTGGGAGCGCGGTGGCGCTCCCGCCGAGGGTTAGGATCCCACATACAGACCGGTTCCCGCTCACTGGCTGAGCGAGGTGCGGGCGCA
>NW_007727616.1:38727-45929 GCF_000696425.1 Galeopterus variegatus | reverse complement strand
ATTCCGTTGCTGGTCCCGGTCCGGCACGGGCGCAACACTGAGGGTTGCGATCCGTTGCCGGACATGAAAAAAGACAAAAAGGGAAAAAAAAAAAACAAAAAAAACCCCTCCAAACTTGCTTCATACCATCAAAAAACTTAACTCAAAATGGATAGTAGGCATATATAGGGGCTAAAATGATTTAATTCTAGAAGAAAACTGAGAAAATCATTGTGATCATAGATTAGGCAAAGATTTCATAAGTAGAACTCAGCACAAACTATAAAAGAAAAAAATTATAAATTTGATTTTATTAGAATTTAAAACTTCTCTTTTAAGCACACTGTTGAAAATGAGTAAGCAAGCCATAGACTGGCAGAAAATATAAACTTTAGAAAGTACTTGTATGTAGAATATATGAAGAACTCTGGTAATTTATCAGTAAGAAGGCAAATCAATTAAAAAACGGACAAGATAATGTAAACAGACACTTTGCCAAAGAAGATACTGGGTTGGCAAATAACCACATGAGAAGATGTTCAATATTATTCATTAGGGAAATGCAAATTAAAACCATAAGGAGATTCTACTACACAACTATTAGAATAGCATTTTGACCCTACCAAATGTTGGTGAGGATGTAGAGCAACTGGAACTCTCATATGTTACTGATAGGAATGTAAGGTGGTAGCACTTTGAAACAGTTTGACTTTTTTCAAAACTTAAACGTACACTTACCATAGGACACATTCATTTCACCTCTAAGTATTTATCCAAGAGAAATGAATTCACATGTCCTCTTCAAAATTTGTACATGAATGCTTTATACCAGTTCTATTTGTAATAGTTAAAAATTAGAGACAACCCAGATATTCCTCAGCAGGTAAGTAGATAAACAAATTGTGCTTTATACAATGGTATACAGCTCAACAATAAAAATGAAAAATTTACTGATACACCATTACATGCTATTACAAAACTTACTAATTAAAAAAAATTTTTTGACAGTCTGTTGGGTGTTGGGTGTGACATGGTATTACTTATTTTAATTTGCATTTTCCTAATTACTAGCAGAAAATGAATTTCTCTTATTATTATTGGGCATTTGGGTTTTTACTTTTCAGTCTTTGCCATGCTGTTTAGTTATTTGTTTTCTCTTTTTGGTTATAATTCTTTGTATGTACTGAGTACCATGTATGTTTCCGAAAAAAGCTTTAAATCTGTAGCATATCTTTTAACTGTTTATGAATTTTAAAAATTGTATAGAAGTTTTCAATTCTAAAGTCATCAATGTTTCAATTTTTTTTTGGTCTGGTTTGTGCTTTCTGATTCTTATTCAAAAAATCCTTCTTTGGCTGAGGTCATAAAGATTCTTGTATATTTGCTTCTAAAAATTTTAAGAATTTGCTTTTCGTATGTAGGTTTTTTTTTTTTTTCCTTTTTGTCTTTTTTTGTGACCGGTAACGGGATCGCAACCCTTGGTGTCGCGCCCGCACCGCGCTCAACCAGTAAGCGGACTGGTCTCTATATGGGATCCGAACCCTCGGCAGGAGTGCCGCCACGCTCCCAAGCACCGCACTCTACTGAGTGCACTACCGGGCCGGCCCAGGTTGTTTTTTTTTTTTTTTTTAAAGATGACCGGTAAGGGGATCTTAACCCTTGAGTTGGTGTTGTCAGCACCACGCTCAGCCAGTGAGCGAACCGGCCATCCCTATATGGGATCCGAACCCGGGGCCTTGGTGTTATCACCACCGCACTCTCCCGAGTGAGCCACGGGCCGGCCCCAGGTTGTTTTTTTTTTAAGGATGACCAGTAAGGGGATCTTAGCCCTTGGCTTGGTGTTGTCAGCACCAAGCTCAGCCAGTGAGCCAACCAGACATCCCTATATAGGATCCGAACCCTTGGCCTTGGTGTTATCAGCACCGCACTCTCCCGAGTGAACCACAGGCCGGACCTGTATGTAGGTCTTTAATCCACCTGAAATTTATGTTTGTGTGTGGTGTGAGTAGCACTCTGATTTTTTTTTTTTTTCTATATGGATAACTAGTTGGCCCAAACCATTTGTTAATGGATATTAATTGTGCTTTCTCTAATCAACTTTTTGGATGTGCGTAGGTCTGTTCTAGGATCTCTATTCTTTTCCATTGGCCTGCTCAATTTCCACATGACTTAAATTATTATATAAGAAGCCTATACCTAGTAGGGCAGATCTCTCCACCTTGTTCATCTTATTCAAACTCCACTGACATTTTTGTTGGAACTGAATTGAATTGAATTCATAGTTTAACATGGGGAGAACTGGCTTCTTTGTAGTATTGAGTCTTCCCAGCCAGAGATATGGCCAATAACTCCATTTGTTTGGGTTTATACCTTTCAATAATATTTTATGACTTTTTCATTGAAAATCTTTTTTATTTCCCTTGTGTTAGATTTTTCCCTAGATAGTATTGTTTGTTATTGTGTGAGTTCCCATTTTCTGTTGTTGTTAGATACACTGTTTGGGGGGTGGGGGGCTTTGTGGCTGGCCAGTACAGGGATTGAAATCTGGATCTTGTTGTTAGCACCACACACTAACCAACTGAACTAACTGGCCAGATCTGGTATACTGTTAATTTTAGTACATTGATCTTCACTTCAACTGAACTCTTTTGAATGCTAAATGGTTATATTTAGATGTTCTTAAATTCTAGACAGTCACATTGGCTAAATTTAGGAAAGTCTTGTCTTTCTAATTCTTATACCTCATTTCTTTTTTGTGTCTTAATACTTTTGTGTAAGCCCTTCTGTTCAATATTGAATAGAGATGGTGATGATGAGCATTCTTATATTATTCCTGACTCTAATAGATGTTCTTCTTTCCTGTTAAACTTGATAATAATAATACTAACTGCAACTTATTAAGTACCTACTGTGTGCCAGGTCCTGCATCAGTGATTTGTTTCTAATTTTTGTAGTATCTTGCAAGGCAGATAGACTTATCCCCATTTTATAGAAGAGGTAGAGTAATTTGCTGATTACATGATTAGTGAGTAGAAGGTCTGAGAATCACTGTTAATCCCTGTGTTTTACTTCAAGGAAAATCTCTCAGTAAAAAGTTGGAAGTCTTGCTAAAGTGAAATGCTGACATTTCTTTATCTATGAATTCTCCATCTGCTATGTGCTTTAGAAACAGTACATATTCCCTCAGTACTTATCATCTACAGACCTTACTTATTGCTTCCTTTTATATCTTGTTGATGTGAATGAATACTGTTGTTGTTTTTAGTCTTAATTGTGGCTTAATTCAGAGTATGTCTTATTCATTACATAAGCAGACTTTACCTGTCAGAATCATCAGCAGCTCACCATTCTACATCTCTTTTTTGGTTCTTTAGATATTTGATGGAGTTTCATGTGTCACCCAGATGTGGGAGAAGTCTCACTCATCTAAGCTTCGTTTGCTTTTCAGAAATTTTCTTATGGGAATTTAAACATAAATAACAATAGAGAATAACAAAGTGGAAAAAAATTGTCATAAAGTTGAATTGCTTAAACTTGTTCACTTAAAAATTTTGGCTTGCATTAGTATATTTCCCCACATGTATATTAAAAATTCACACAGAGACAAAAATGGCAAACTGTCAATACTTGATTTCTGTTCCCTATTTTTCCACTTTGTCACATACTTAGATATCTTTTTTTTTTTTCTTTTTAAAGATGGGCCGGCCCGGTGGCGCACTCGGTAGAGTGCGGCGCTTGGGAGCGTGGTAGCGCTCCCATCGAGGGTTCGGATCCCATATAGAGACCGGTCCGCTCACTGGTTGAGCACGGTGCGGGCACAACACCGAGGGTTGTGATCCCATTGCCGGTCACGGTACGGGCGCGACACTGAGGGTTGCGATCCCGTTACCAGTCACGAAAAAAGACAAAAAAAAGGAGAAAAAAAAGATGCTCGGTAAGGGGATTTTAACCCTTGACTTGGTGTCAGTACCACGCTGTCCCAAGTAAGCTAACCAGCCATCCCTATATAAGGATCTGAACCCATGGCCTTGGTGTTATCAGAACCACACTCTCCCAAATGAGCCAGAGGCCGGCCCATACTTAGGTATCTTTTGACCCCCACGGAAAAAATATAGAATGTTCAGAACTACCAATAACAGAAAAAAGAGAGTTTTTTTTCTCATTATAATGTTTCTCATCATAATGGATTCTTAAGCATGTTCTCCATGTATGTAGCATGCTATCTCGATATCTTTTGGCATAATTGTTACACATTTGGCATGGATAGCATACAGATTGGTGTCTTCAAAAAGGCCAGCCAGATAGGCCTTCATTTGCTGTCTGCAAAGCACCAGTAGCTGTGCTCTGGATGTGCAGATCTGTTTTGAAGGCCTGAGCAGTTTCTCACATCAAATGCTAGATAGGAAGTTTGCAAATCAATTCAGTGGACTTCTAATATTGTCTAATTTCATAGTGTGCCACAGTACCAGACCTGTAATCATGAGGTTCTTCATCGCCCTATAGTAAAGGGCACACTCTTGTGAGCAGTTTTTGTAGCCCTGTTGCTTCCTGGGGGCTTATCACTGGTTTAATTGAAGGCAGTCTGTTTGTACAAGCCATGGTGTAGAGACCTCCTCACTTACCCCCTCTGCTGCTGGAGCTCCTGGAACTGGAGACGGCATTGGCATTAGAGAGCGACGGCAGTATGCTGCTAACACAAATGAAAGAAACAAAGTTGGAATATTTTATTTATTTATTTATTTTTTCCTTTTTTTTTTTTTTTTGTCTTTTTTCGTGACCGGCAACGGATCGCAACCCTCAGTGTCGCGCCCGTACCGGACTGTGACTGGCCACGGGATCGCAACCCTCGGTGTTGCTCCCGCCCCTCGCTCAGCCAGTGAGCGGCCGGTCTGTATGTGGGATCTGAACCCTCAGCGGGAGCGCCACCGCACTTCCCAAGCGGCGCACTATAGCAGTGCGCCACCGGGCCGGCCCTAAAGTTGGAATATTTTAAAGTAAACCCACACGTCATTTCACCTGGGAATACTTCACTATGCACCTATAACTAATAAGGACTTATAAAAATAAACACCATACCATTATATTTAATGAAATTAGCAATAAGCATATTCATTCAATACCCAGTTGGTGTTCAGTTTTCCCCAATTGTTTACAAAGTATCTTTTTTTATGATTGTGTGATCTTTTCATAAATATTTACTTACAGTTAATATCATAGTGTATATATAGTTATGCACATTAAGATTTGTTTGTACAATATCATAATTATTCTCCCTTGTCATTAAAAAATTTATAAACATCATGAGAATGACTATGAGATTTATTCATATGAATGTGTCATCGTTTATTAATGTTGCTATTGTTAGTTATTTAACTTATTTCCAGATTTTTCTTTATTATACTAGTGCTTGTGAAGATTTTTATATACAATATTTTTATCTTTTGATTATTGAAGAATGGGATTTCAATGAAGAGCATTTGAAATGCTTAGAATAGTGTCTACATTATAGAAAATACTCAAAAAGGTTTTGGCAAATGCAACTTGTTTTTATGACTTAATATGTACTGGAGGTCTTTCTTTACTACATATGGATTTAGTAAATGATTCTTTAAAAGAGTAACTTTGTGAAGGGACATCAGCATTCAAATATATTGCAATTTGTTTCATCCCTCTTGATCCCCACTCTGTCCCAGCTAGCACCTCATTTCTTTTTACAGCAAAATTATTTGAAAGAGTTGTCTATTCTTCCTATACCCAATTTTTCCCCCTTTTCTCTTTTAAACCCACTCCAGGTAGGCTTTCATGATGACTACTTTCTGTTTCTAAATCCAGTAATCTGTAAGTTCTCATCTCATTTGACATACCACCTTCTCCTCCTTGAAATGCTTTTTTGCTTGGCTTCCAAAACACCACATCTTCTTTTCTCACTGCCCCCTTCCCCACCCCCGCCATTTTTTTAAAATAAAAAATTTCAAACATATAAAGTAAATAGGATAATTAAAATGAACCCCCGATTTATCCTTCAACAATCATCAATATTCCACTGTTCTTGTTTAATGTATAACTCCATCCATGGCTTATCCCCACCTGATGATTCTTTTTCTTTTTCTTCTTTAAGGTCTCATTTATTGAGTATAATTTACATAGAGAAGGCTGGCCCATGAGTTACTCGGGAGAGTGCGGTGCTGATAACACCAAGGCCATGGGTTCGGATCCTATATAGGGATGTCTGGTTCGCTCACTGGCTGAGCGTGGTGCTGACAACATCAAGCCACGGGTTAAGATCCCCTTACCGGTCATCTTTTAAAAGAAAAAATAATAATAATTTACATAGAGTAACACCCTTTTTTAGGTGAACAGTTCTCTAAATTTTGACAAACATATAATCTTGTAACCACCACTAGAATCTAGATACAAAATATTTCTGTTACCTCATGTGGTTCCCTATTACCCCTTGTATTTGGTCCCTTCCCTTTACCCTCAGACCCTATCAACCACTAATGTATTTATTGTCTCTAAATACATTTATAGGTATTTACTGGCTTTTCCAGAATGCCATGTAAATAGAATCACATAATACATAACATTTTGAGAATGGCTTCTTTTACTCAGTGTAATGTCTTTGACATTCATCCAGGTTGTCAAATACAAGGGTACTTCAGAAACTTTGTGGAAAAATTGATATTATTATTATTTTTTTTGGGGGGGGGTGGCTGGCTGGTGTGGGGATCCAAACCCTTGACCTTGGTGTTTCATATTGTCTTTTAATTCTATTTTTCTATGAACATTTTGAAGTACCCTCATATCAGTCATCCATTCCTTTTTTATTGCTGAGTAGAATTTCATTGTATGAATGTACCACAGTTTATCTGTTGACTCACTGAGTCAGTCTTGGTAGAGATTTATCAATTTTATTGATCTTTTCAAAGAACCAGCTTTTTTGTTTTATTTTGTTTTTGTGTTTTGGTAGCTGGTCAGTACAGGGATTGAATCTTGGACCGTGGTGTTATCAGCACCACACTCAAACTAACTGAGTAACCAGCTGGCTTTTGATTTCATTGTTTTTTTCCCCCCGTATGTTCAGTTCCATTGATTTATGCTTTTTCTTATTACCTTCAGTTTGATTGTTTTGAATTTATTTTGTTCTTTCTTTAGTTTCTTTCTTTTTTTTTTTTTTTTAATTTTTATTTTGTCAACATACAATGTATATGATTATTATGGCC
>NW_007727616.1:20761-34199 GCF_000696425.1 Galeopterus variegatus | reverse complement strand
CCGGGCCGGGGGTGATGGGCGGGGGCCAGGCGGGTGAGGAGTAGTCGGGCTTCGCCCCGCAAGTGGGATTTTGCTGGGGGTGACTCATGGAGGACGCAGGGCGGGCTGTTCCGGCGTGTTTCAGATCGCCTCTGCGCAGTTCCTCCGCTGGCTCTCCCGGCCTTTGCCGTGTGGGCCGCCTATATTGTTCCCCTTTTTTTAGTTTCTTAAAGTGGAAAGTTAGGTTATTGATATGAGACCTTTCTACTTGTATTAGCTTGGGCTGCCATTGCAAAAATACTACAGACTAGGTGGCTTAAATAGCAGAAATTTATTTCTCATGGTTCTGGAGGCTGAGAGGTCCAAGATGCAGGTACTGGCTAGGTAGGTTTCATTCTGAAGCCTCTCTTTTGGCTTGTAGGCAGCTTCCAGCACATGTGAGTGTGCTCACATGACCTCTTCTTTGTGCTCAATGTGGTGGAGGGAGAGAGAAGTTTCTGTTGCTCTTCTTATAAGGACACTAGTCCTATTGGATCAGGGCCCCACCCTTATGACTTCATTTAACCTTATTTACTTCCTTAGAGGCCCCATCTCCAAATATAGCCACATGGGGGTTAGGGCTTCAACATACAGATTTTCGTGGGGGCAGGGGACACAAACATTCAGTTCATAACACTGCTTTTCTAATATAAGCATTTAGTGCTACATGTTTTTCCCTCTAAGCACTTCTTTAGTTTGCATCCCACAAATTGCAGTATGTTATATTTACATTTTTGTTTAGTTCAAAATATTTTCCAATTTCTGTTGAGGTTTTCTCTTTGACCCGTGGATTATTTAGAAGTGTGTTATTTAATTTCCAAGTGTTTGAAGATTTTCTTGTTTTATTTTTCTTACTGATTTCTGTGTGGTCAGAGAACATACTTTATATGATTTAATTCTTTTAAATTTGTTAAGGTTTTTTTATGACTCAAGATGCAGTGTATCTTGATGAGTGCTCCATGAACACTTGAAAAGAATATGTATTCTGTTTTTGGTTGGAGTGTTCCATAAATGTCAATTAGATCCTATTGGTTGATGATAGTGTTCAGTTCTTTCTATATCCTTGCTTATTTTCTGTCTAATGTTTTTATCTATTCCTGAGAGAGGGTTGTTGAAATTTCCAACTGTAATTGTGCATTTGTCTGTTTTTCTTTCTTTTTTTTTTTTCGTGCCCGGCAACGGATCGCAACCCTCAGTGTCGCGCCCGTACCGGACCGGGACCGGCCACGGGATAGCAACCCTCGGCATTGCTCCCGCCCCCCACTCAGCCAGTGAGCGGCCGGTCTGTATGTGGGATCTGAACCCTCAGCGGGAGTGCCACCGCGCTTCCCAAGCGGCGCACTATAGCAGTGCGCCACCGGGCCGGCCCCTGTTTTTCTTTTTAGTTCTGTTTTTGCTCTGTGTATTTTAAAGCTATGTTGTTAGGTGTTAGATATATAGAATTGTTGTCTTCTTGGTAGGTTGTTCCATTTATCATTATGTAATGTTTTTTTTTTTTTTATCACTAGTCATTTTCTTTGCTCTGGGGTATGCTTTGTCTCATATTAATATATTATCAAATTCCTACTCATTGTAGCTAACAGAAAAGAAAAAAAATGAAAAAGAAAATCATTATAGTTTTTTTTTTTGGTCAGTGTTTATATGTTGTATCTCTTACTATCCATTTAAAAAATTAATGGGCTATTTCTTAGAGCAGCTTTAATTTTACAGAAAAATTGAGCAGAAAATACAGAATTCCCATGTACCACCCTTTGCCCTTCATACACACAGCAGTTTCCCCTATTATTAATGTCTTGTATTGGTGTGGTAGATGTATTAAAATTGATGAACCAAAAAAATAAATAAGGTGATGAACAATATTGATTGATATTATTAACTGAAGTCTATAGTTCACAATAGGTTGCACTGTTTGTGTAACACAGTTTTTTTGGATTTTTTGTTTTGTTTTAATTTATTTTTATTAGCATATTTATTGTTAGAAATCATACTTATTCTTTATGTCCCTCATCCAATCCCTCTTCCCCGTTTCTCCCCTTGTCCCTTCCCCTCCCCACTCTAATAACCATAGATTTGCTCTCTTTATCTGATAGATTAACTGTTCCTCTTTTGGTTTGTTGCCTGGATGGTCTGTCCAGTACTGAGACAGGTGAGAGATCAAGTCCTCTTCTATTATCATAAACCACATGCTGCTTCTATTACTCTGGAGTGTGCTTTGTGGAAAGACAGGAACTCTTCTTTTGTTGTTGTTTTTTGGTTTCTGCTAGTGCCTCTCCTTGTGCCAGTGCAGTTGAGAGTCTGGCATGCCATTTGCACAGTGGCTGTGACTGCTGCTATAGAGACTTGCTGCTTTTGTGGCAGCTATGGCAATTGCAGTGACTATGATGGCTACCCATGTGGAAATGGTGTTTTTGGTGTGCCCATTACCTGGTTGCATCTGGGTTTGGCTTCCCTGGCTCCATGCCTCGGGACCCCGGTGGAGCCCTGGGGCAGTGGCACCAGCTTGCCTCGTTGTGGCTGGGTTCAGTTTCCCTTGGCTCCATGCCTTGGGAATCCAAGGGGTACCCTGGGGAGATGGTGGCAGCTTATCTGGTTGTGGCTGTGTTTGGTTTCCCCCAGCTCCATGCCTCATTCTAAGATGTTGCGGAGCATTTGGTGGGGAGTGGGGAGAAGGGAAGGGGATGGAAATAAGGTGGGAAGAGGAGGAGGGGTCGTGATCGAGGCCCGTGGCAGCGCCCTCATTCCGGCAGGGTAGACCAGGGGGCTTCCAGCGATCGCTTTGTCATTGCTGGGCTGGTTGCATATGTCAGGAGGTGTGGCTGAAGCCCTCGATCCCCCACTGCCTTGGCTCAGGAGCCCAGGGCACTTCCTGCAGTGGCTTGGTGGTTGTTGCTGGGCTGGTTGTGGATATCAGGGGAGGCATGGCTGAGGCTCTTGGGCCCCCATCACCCTAGCTTGGGGGCCCCAGATGCTTCCTGCAGCAGCTCGGTGGTTGTTGCTGGACTGATTGTGGATGTCAGGGGGGCACAGTGTTTTGGATTTTTACAAATTTATAATGTCACGTATCCACCATTAAAGTGCCATACAGAAAATTTAATCCATTTGCTTTTAACCTGCCTGTATCATCATATTTGAAGTGAGTTTCTTGTAGACAACATATTGTTGGGTCATGTTTTTAAATTTGTTTGGACAATCTCTGCCCTTAAATTGTCATTTTTAGACCATTTACATTTAATGTAATTATTGTTTACATTTTGGTCTGCCATCTTATTTGTTTTTTCTTTGTTCCTTTATTTTTTAATCCTCAGTTGACTCCCTTTTTAAAATTTTAATTGAATCATAATTGATTATATATATTTTTGTTGTTCAATGTTGACATATGTTGATCAAATCAGTATTACTAGTATATATATATTGTTACAAATTGACCTTATTCTTTATGCCCCCTGTCCAATCTCTCCCTATCCTGCTCTCCCTCCCACCACTGATAACCCTAGATTTCTTCTCTCCCTCTGAAAGAGTAATGGTTACTCTGTTGATTTGTTGCCTAGATGATCTGTCCAGTGTAGAGAGGTGTGTTCAGGTCCCCCAATATTATCATAGAGCAGATGCTTCTTTTGTCACTATGGAATGGGCTTTGTGGAGAGAGACATCCTCTTCTTTTCTTTGGTCTCTGCTGGTGACTCTCCTTGTTTCAATGCACTCCAGTGGCTGGTGGACCATCTGCGTGGTGGTTGTAGTGTCTAGCCACTTTTGCGGCAGCCATGGTTACTGTGGTGGCTGTGGTGGGCCACCCACAAGGAGGTGATGTTATTGGCATGCTCCTTGGCACTGGCAGTGTGCCTCATTGTGGAAGGGGTCTGGTCCCTTGCTTTCATGCCTTAGGCCCTCCCAGATGACCCTGAGGTGCTGGCAGTGTGCCTGGTTGTGGGAGGGGGTCTGGTCCCCAGCTTGAAGCCTCAGGCCCCCCAGTGGGCCCTGAGACACTGGTAGTGTGTCTGGTTGTATGTGTGGGGGGGTCTGATCCCTGGATCCATGCCTTGGGATGTCGGCGGGCCCTGTGACATTGGTGGTGTGCCTGGTTGTGGGAGAGGTGCCTGGTCCCTGGCTTCATGCCTCAGGCCCCAAGGGACTGGTGGTGTGCCTGGGTCAGAACTAATTTTTTGTCCTTTGCTTACTTCTAAAATGGAGGAACTTCCTGTGGGAACCAGTAGTTGAGCTGGGTGGTTGAGCTAAATTGCTGCTTTGCTGTTGTTTCCCTAGGGAAGGCTTTTTGTGCAGCTCAGGGTTTAATGGTTGATCTTATAGGTATGATCAACCTATAAGACCCTGTGCACCTAGGTTGTGTAGAAACTCTGATCTGGGCCTGAGTCTTTTCATCAAACTTCATCCCATGCAATTCTATGTTCCTGACCAGTCTTTTCTGAGTGGTCTTGTGCTGATTGGGGGCCAGATCGGCTGTCCTTGCTGTGCCCTAGTGTTCCCCCAGTGGGCCCATCTCCCCCACCGCCCATGCTCCAAACACTTCCCATGGGACGGGCCCTGCGTCGTTCCCTTGTGATGATTCACTGGCCTCCGAATGGCTCCTTTTTTTCAGTTGTTGTGGCTCCTTGCTCCTGTGTGGGTCCATGGGAACCCTATTAGTGGTATTGCTGTCCTGGGGGCCACCAAGGCCCCCTTCTCCCCTGCCATCTCCAAGCAACTCCATCTGAAGGGCACAGCTGCAGCTTCTGCCAGCTCCTGCTCCATGTGCTCAGCAGCTCCAGCCTTAAAGTGGCCATGGCCCAAAACACTCCAAGCAGATTTTTCTTTCTCTTATCGTGGTTTATCCCGCCTTCATGAACTCTGTAGATCTCTCATCCTCTTCCCGAGCTCTAGTGGCCCCAGCTTGGCTGTTGTTGCTTTTTTATAGCTGTAAATTAGTTGATTTGTGGGAGAGAGTGATGCTGGGGACCATCTATTCTGTGATCTTGACCAGCTGCATTTGACTCCCTTTTCTTGCCTTTTGAGTAATTTGGACATTTTGTAGTATTCTGTTTTTTTTTTTTATAAAAGATGACCGGTAAGGGGATCTTAACCCTTGACTTGGTGTTGTCATCACCACGCTCAGCCAGTGAGCGAACCAGCCATCCCTGTATGGGATCCGAACCCGGGGCCTCGGTGTTATCAGCACCGCACTCTACCGAGTGAGCCACGGGCCGGCCCTAGTATTCTGTTTTAATAATTTAAATTTATCTATTAAATTTTGACGATACAGTCATCCCTCAGGATCCACAAGGGATTGTTTCCATGACCTCCTGCAGATACCAAAATCTGTGGATGCTCAAGTCCCTTGTATAAAATTGTGTAGTATTTATAACCTGTGCAATTCTCCCATTTACTTTAAATCATCTCCATATTGTTTATAATAACTAATGAAGTATAAATGCTATGTAAATTGTTATAATGTATTTTTTAAAATTTGTATTATTTTTTATTGTTGTATTTTTTTTCTTCAAATACTTTTGATTTGCAGTTGGTTGAATCCATGGATGTGGAACCCGTTGGATATAGAGGGCTCACTGTATCTCTTTGTATTTTTTTTGTTGTTGTTGTTGGTTGCACTAGACATCTCTCTCTCTACACACCTAACTTTTAATGGTCTACTTACAATTAATATTTTATCATTTCAGATGGAACTTTGAAACCTTACCACCTTATGCATTCCTTCGTGATCTCTGCTTTAATGTTGTAGTTGTCTTATATATTACATCTATATACATTGAAAACCCCATCAGATAATCTTATAATTCTTGCTTTCAAACATCAAACATATTTTAAATAAAAAACATTTTAAGGAATTTAATAGAAGAATAGTCTATTATATGTAACCAAATATTTACCATTTATGATTTTTTCCCTTTATTTCTGATGTTCCAAGTTTTGTTGTTATTATTTTATCATTTCTCTCCTTTTTTTTTTAGTGGCTGGGTGGTATGGGGAGTCTGAACCCTTGACCTTGGTGTTACAACACCATGCTCTAACCAACTGAGCTAACCAGCCAGTCTCCTATTTCTCTTCTTTTTGAAGAACTTTCTTTGGCCATTTTTTTAGAACAGTTCTGCTGCAATGAATTCTCTTAGTTTTCCTTCATCTGAGAATGTCTTTATTTCATCTTCATTCCTGAAGGACATTTTCTCTGGATATAGAATTCTGTATTTATAGTTCTTTTGTTCAGCACATTAAAAATGTTGTCCACTTCCTTTTAGTCTTCGTGGTTTTTAATAAGAAATATGAAGCCATTTGAATCATTGTTCCCTTAATAGGTAGTGCATCATTTTCCTCTGGTTGCTTTCAAGACTTTTTTCTTTGTCTTCTAGATTTTAGCTGTCAGATTATGATAAATCCAGGAATAGATTTTGTTGTATTTATCCTGTTTGGGGATTACTGAGCCTCTTGAAACTATTGGTTTATGTTTTTTGTCAAATTTGTGAAATTTTTGGTAGTTATTTTTTTCAAAATTTTTTCATCACACCCTTTCTCCTCTCTTTCTGGGGCTCTGATGACCTGAATATTAGACTTTTTGTTGTCCTATAGGTCCTTGATGTTCTGTTTGGGATTTTTTTTTTTTTTTTTTTTTTAAAAAGATGACCGGTAAGGGGATCTCAACCCTTGGCTTGGTGTTGTCAGCACCACACTCAGCCAGTGAGCAAACCGGCCATCCCTATATAGGATCCGAACCCGTGGCCTTGGTGTTATCAGCACCGCACTCTACCGAGTGAGCCACGGGCCGGCCGAGATTTTTTTTTTTTTAATTTCAATTTTTTAAATCAGATTCAATATTTATATTTGATATTTCTATTGATGTGTCTTCAAATTCACTGACTCTTCCTCTGTTATTACTGTTCTGCTATCTAACCCATAGATTGTGTTTGTATTTGGTTGTTATATTTTTCAGTTCTAAAACTTCCATTTGGTTCTTCTTTAGAAGAAACTCTCTGTTTCTTTGCTGAGACATTCTGTATTTCCATTAGTTTCAAGAGTGTTTGCCCTGACTTATTAGAGCATTTAAAAAATATCTGCTTTAATATCATTGTCAGGCACTTTATTCCACCATCTCTGTCATTATGATGTTTTGACTATTCATCTATTTTCCTATACAAATTGAAATTATTTTGGTTCATTATATGCCAAATAATTTTAGATTGTATCTTGGAAATTTTGAATATTATGAGGGTCTGGGTCTTGTTTAAGTCCTACAGTGAATGTTGACTTTAGTTTTAGCAGACATTTGACCTGCTTGGGTTCAAGTTGTAAATTCTGTTCAGCCTTCTATAGGTGGTGATTACAAAGTTATTTCAGTTTTTGAAGTCTTTGCCGTGCTATTTAGATCTGCCGTGCATACATCTAGTAATTCATCTGACTTAGTTGGTGACTATTCTTATAGTTCAGAATGACCTTATTTTTAGGAGGTACATACTGAATTGTTTTAGGTGTGAAGAGTCATTGTGAGAACATTTCAAATAATTCTGAAAAAAACATATATATATATATACATACATGTACATGTACATAATTAACATATATGAATCCAGGTTATTGTTTTACTGTTTTTACAAATTCTCTGTTAGACATTTCTCAAGCAAAAACTGGGGGACAACAAAGAAATACAGGTCAAAACCATTTTATTCCTCTTCTTAAAAACTGCCAGTGACCTCTCATCTCACTAACTGTGAAAGCCAGATTCCTTTCAGTGATCTTTTTGGCCCTTCAGGATCAGCCTTCCAAGCCCCTAATGGCTTTTCATCTCACTCAGAGTAAAAGCCAGTCCTTTTTTTTCTTTTGTATGACCCTTAATGAATCTAATATTCTTAGCGCTTATTATAGTGCCTGGCCCATACTAAGAACATAAGCACATAACAAATGTGTGATTGAATAAATAAATAAATGTGTCTTTGTGACAGGTTTTATTTTTTTCCTCAGACATGCCTGGACCCTAGCCATATGTTATTTTGTGCTATTGCAGACTTTGTACAACCTGTAATATCCATTACTTCTGTAGCAATAGAAATTATTACTACCTTTCCTTGGGCTCTTAAAAATCAGAATTTGAAGGTCGTGGGCCGGCCCGTGGCTCACTCGGGAGAGTGTGGTGCTGATAACACCAAGGCCACGGGTTCGGATCCCATATAGGGATGGCCGGTTCGCTCACTGGCTGAGCGTGGTGCTGACAACACCAAGCCAAGGGTTAAGATCCCCTTACCGGTCATCTTTAAAAAAAAAAAAAAAGAATTTGAAGGTCATATCTAAGTTTGCTAACCCAGAGCTGTGTATACGCTGTAGAACTATTCTTTTCTGGTTTCTTTTGTACCACTTCCTGTATTTCAATCTATTTATCCTCATCCCCATATTTATACTTTTCTATTTTTATCCTTTTTCATCAGTTCTGTCAGTAAGATGCCTTCATGGTTTCTTTATTTTCTCATTTTATAGCCAAAGTACTCATCCTTTCGGGGCAAAATATCAGAGGAGGAACAGATAGCTACTAGTATCCAATGCTGCCTGCCTTCTGCCCCCAAATGAAAAATGATTTTTCTAAATATAGCTGGCTGGAAAGAAAATTCTTTGTAACTAGGTTTGGTCTTGGTTTTATATTTCTAAAGTCCAGCCCAGTAGCTTTTAGGCAAAGACCATTTTTCTGGCCTTGATTATTTTGCAGGTGAGAAAAAGGCAAGGTAAATTTAAAGGTGAGCTTTTAATTCAGTATGTACCCCCGACTTTGTTATTGTTCACTAAAAAGACTCTTTTTCAGCATCTAGATACATGCAGCAGAAAGCAGCTGCTGCTGTGTCTTTAAAAGCTATCCTTAGAGCAGTGTGGAGGCACGAATGCCACTGAAGTACTTGAATGAGAGGTAGAAGAGGAGGTGGGAGGGGATGCTCTTACAGCCTGTGTATGTGTGCAAGTGTGACTGTTAGCAGAGCTCGGGGTGACATCTCTCCGAACAGCTGGGCCATGGTCTGCTTCAGAGCCGCTTGTCAGAGCAATTAACTTGCTGGAGACACAGCAGCAAGGATCAGTAGCATTTCATTCAAGGGTGAAGGGGGCGGGAGGGGACCGTGGGCGGGGGAAGAGGCACAGGTTTCCCAGAAGGAATTTCTTCCGGCAAAATTCTGGCAGAACAGATCCTTATAATGAGATCTCCTTTAATAATGTGAGCTCGCTGTTGGTGTAAGTACAGATCCATCTGGGGTGAGTTTTGGATAATTTTCTTTCATTATGTAAAAGTCTTTGAACTCCACAGACTTGGTATGGAAGAAGCTGGAGATAATAGATATCTTTTCTAATCTTGGCCATTTTAACTGTATAAATACACACTAGAGAAATTAGAGAATTTTCCAGTGTTAATTTTTGTGAGGGTTTTGGGGGCATTTTTGTTTGCTGTTCTTTATCTTCAAAATATTTTAAAAATTAGGTTTGCTAGAACTTTTACACTATTCAGATTCTACCTTTTCCATAGCTATTTCAAGCCATGTTTCATTTAGATTTAGCTTATGAGAACATTGGTGATTTCTGCTCTCCTTGGTGATGCTGTTGACGCACATTGCAGGAAGCAGGGAATCCCCTATAAATATCCTTCACTGTGTCATTACCCAGCTATCCACACCTGGCTGGTGAATATGCTTCTGTGTGCTGTGTCTTTATGTAACTGTCCCCTAGTCTCTTTAAATGTGATAAGAAGAAATATGTCACCTTTGCTCTGTCTAGGGAGCTTTTTTGATTATGAACATCCTAGGAGGAATTTGTTAAACCTTTTTACTAAAACATGCCTTTAGATGTGTTGAGGTTGTTCTATGAATTTTTGCTTCTTTTTTGGATTACTTGTTTGTTTCTTATAATTGGCTTGTTTTTGTTTGCTGGCTTTGGTTTCTAAAGAGTGCAGAGATGGGATTCCCTCTGCCTCCAGTGACGTAGTGGATTTTGTTTGCAGTCTTTTTCTTCTGAGAGGGAGGGGACGGAGAGAAGGAAGAAGAAAAATCCATCTGAAGTGGTATGTTCTCCCACCTATGACTTGATGATGATAACTGGGTACCATTGAATAAAGCTAAAGCAAAAATGGGATGTTTTAATGATAGAAGTGCTATTTTGTTTGTTTTCCTTTAGAATAGGCTCAGACCAAAGTCAGGATTGCTGAAGCAGGGTGCCTGTATTAACTCTATATGTCCTGCTGTTAATGAATTTTGCCTAATTGCTTTTTCTAAATATGAAAGGTGAAAGAACTCATAAGCCAGTATCTGGAACCTAGCATCTGTTAATAATTCTAGATTGAGTTTTGGAATTTGGAATATTTCTGCCTTATTTGCACTGGTCCTGAGCAGGCGGTTTGTATGATGTTTCTCAGACCTCAAAAATAAGTGGTTACATAAAATTCCTTGCCACGGAAGGTTGTAGTAAAATTCTAATTTTTAGCTTATGTAGCTAAAGTAAAGCTTTAGGAAGAAATTGTTGAATATACTCTGAGGCGTGGGCATAACAGCCCAACCCATCTTTTTTGGATTGAGTGTTTGGGCTTCCAGTTCCTTTTTATGCAACTCCATTTTAATACTGCTGATCTCTGGAGGCCTGCCCGCAGAGGTCAATTTGAAAAACTCAGTAGAATAGAGCCTAGGAAAATTTAAGGTTTGCCTGTCTGTGGATGTGTGTTTGTGTGTTTATGTGCATATGTGGAGAAGTGCCTCTAAAAACTTTGCTTGTTTATTTTCTATCTTGATTTTCTTTTCTGTTTTGTGTTTTCATTTATTCTAAATTCTTTGTGTAAAGTGAAAGATTAATAATGTCTACTTTTCAGCTTACATTATGCAGTCCTATTTTCTATGGTAGCTCAATTATATTAATACTTATTACAACCATAAATGTTTCAAACTAACAGAAATCTAAATTTATAAGGAAATGAGTGGGGGAGGGAGAAAAAAGGAAGATAAATGGAGAGTATTCCAGAAGAATAACCTATTTAGACGCTTGTCAGAGACTGGAGCTAAAAGGGTTAAGAGAAATTCCACTGCATCCTTGCATCTTGATATTGAAGCAAATATGTGGATAATTTCTTGCTAGCTTTTCAGGAAACCCCTGTGGTGGACAACCCTCATTAATTGTTGCTGGGAGACTACTCTGACATCACTGGGAGCAGTTCCCCTTCTGCAACTAGGACAGGAATAGCCTTTGAGGGGGAAGAAAACTGCTGTGAAATTAAAAGATGATGGTTTTTTAACTTGGTTTTTCTTCCATTTGGGGGTGGGTGGGATAGACTAAAGTCTTTCTCAAATGTTTCAGTCATTACCAAGGGAAAAATTACCAAAAGATCTTTTTATTTCAACTAAAAGTGGCTTCTTTTTATATCATTGTTTTCTAACCATCAAGGTTTTGGAAGAGATCAAGGAAAGAAAAGATGTTTGTTGAAAGGTGTTAGAGAAGTTAAGATTTCAGTTATTTTTATTCTTCCCTTTTTTTGTTTTGTTTTCTTTTTTTTTAAAGGATGACTGGTAAGGGGATCTTAACCCTTGACTTGGTGTTGTCAGCACCACACTCTCCCAAGTGAGCTAACCGGCCATCCCTATATAGGGATTTGAACCCGCGGCCTTGGTGTTATCAGCACCGCACTCTCCCGAGTGAGCCACGGGCCGGCCCTTTTTTTTTTTTTTTTTGGAAGAGGAGGGTAAGATCAAGAGCAGCTTCTGCAAAAGGTGTTTTAGCATCATCTTGTTTGGATAATTAAAAATATGATATATATCAGAAGGACTTTCTGGCAAAATTGATAGGGGCCATTTCTTTGCCAAAAAGCTACTATACCTACTTAGTTCTCTTTTCTCTGTGATGTCCTCCTCTTCTAGCCCCCACCACCCCTCACTTACTGTATAGCCTGCTAACAGCTTCTCTTTAGGAAAAAAGGAGTGGTTGAATGCTTGGACTCTGGAGTTCAAATCCTACCTTTTCCAATTGCTGGTCCTCTGACCTTGGGTAAATTACTTAACCTCTCCATTTCTTCATATGTAAAATGAGGATAATAATACTACCCACCTTCTAGGGTTGTTTTGAGGATTAAAAGAGTTAATACATATAAAGCCTTTAAGTTTCTGGTCATTTAAAAGTCTTAGGTAGCATTAGCCATTATTATTAATATTTACAAATTAAATAGGGTCATACCATCTTTGTGTCTTCAGGTCACATGTAAATTTTGAGAAAGCTGGAAGAGATTTTTAAGCCATGTACAATATTGTGTTTTAAAAATAAAGTTAAGCTCACTTGGGAGAATGTGGTCCTGATAACACCGAAGTCAAGGGGTCGAATCCCCATATAGGCCAGCTGCAAAAAAAAGAGGTGTGGTGGGGGACTAGCTGGTTAGCTCAGTTGACACAATTGATCATTTCAGGAAGTATCTTTTTGTTTTTTACTTTCTACTATTGGTTCTGATATACTTTCAAATCTTAGAACACTTACTTTTGGTGTCTACCTCTGAAACTTTGTTACCTCTGCTTTTCTGTATGTGAGTTGATGTGGTGGTCTTCCTTCTCCATTTATGAGAAAATAAGATTTATATAAAGTACTAGGTATGAAGACTCCTTAAAATCACTGGCATCAAAGAAACCTGGGATTTTAAGTGGACCAAATATCAAATCACAAATACTGAATAGCTAGTATCCCATTCTATTTTACCTTCTTTTAATTTCATATTAAAGATTTGTAGTCTTATTCTTTTGTGTTTTTTGAGGCTTTCTCTTTTGAATTGCTCCCTAAACTACCAATGTACATTGATAAGAGCCAGTAATATGTGTAACACTAATGGCAAAGAGAATGTCTCCCTATGTGAAGCTTTTATTCTTTCTTCCCTATTAATTTTCTTAGGTCAGTGATTCTCAGTGAGTCAGGGGTACATACTTTCTCTAGTGGAATATATGGGGAAAGGGGAGTTGTTATTATTAAAAGGGGGCAGGAATTGAAGAAAAATAAAAAGTGAGAGACACTTCCCTGGTGAATGCCCTAAAAGTCCTATGTACCACCATGGGACCTGGGAAGTGGATGTTACGTGTTGCTGGAGAAACGGTTGAGAAACACTGTACTTTGGTAGTATAACTGTCCTTGCTTCTATTAACTAGAGCGAACTAAGGGGAAATTTTTACCTTCAAAACTCTTGAATATATTTAACCTGGGGAGTTGATGAGAAATGTGAATAAAGATTTAGGTACAAAAATGTTCATCACAGTGTTTTTTTTTTTTTTTTTTTTTTTTAAAAATGACCGGTAAGGGGATCTTAACCCTTGACTTGGTGCTGTCAGCACCACGCTCAGCCAGTGAGCGAACCGGCCATCCCTATGTGGGATCCGAACTCGGGGCCTTGGTGTTATCAGCACCGCACTCTCCCGAGTGAGCCACTGGGCCGGCCCCCGTT
>NW_007727616.1:12912-20693 GCF_000696425.1 Galeopterus variegatus | reverse complement strand
TGATATATTTAACCCGGGGAGTTTATGAAAAATGTGAAAAAAGATTTAAGGAAAAAAAATTTTCTCCCAGTTTTTTTTTTTTTTTTTTTTTTTTTAAAAGATGACCGGTAAGGGGATCTTAACCCTTGACTTGGTGTTGTCAGCACCACGCTCAGCCAGTGAGCGAACCGGCCATCCCTATGTGGGATCCGAACTCGGGGCCTTGGTGTTATCAGCACCGCACTCTCCCGAGTGAGCCACGGGCCGGCCCCCACAGTGTTTTTTTATTATAAAAATTAATGGCTACCTAAATTTCCAATGATAGGGAAATGGTTAGATAAATTATAGTATGTGTACGTAATAGAACAGTGGATAACTGTTAAAATAACTATGTTAAAAGTAATTAATGAATGGAAAAGTGGTTACAGTTTTAGTTGGAAAAAAGCATGATTTTAAAATATTGTCATGTAAATTACATAAAATTTTTTGGATATGGAAACATATCCAATATGGATACAAAATCCATACAGAGAAGGCCGGTTAGCTCAATTGGTTAGAGCACAGCCTTGTAACACCAAGGTCAAGGGTTTGGATTCTTGTACTGGCCAGCCACAAAAAAAAAAAAAAAAAAAAAAACCCAAACCAAAAAAAAGAACGAATTCCATACAAATATGGAAACAAAATTTAGAAAGATATACCAGAAATCATTGCTGTTATTCATAATAGTTATCTCTGAGGTATAGATTATGGGTGATTCTTCTTTTCTTCTCTATACTTGTGTGTATTTTCTGTAAGTATAAATAAGCCTACAGTACTTTTCTAATGGTGAAAAATAATTAAAAAATTTAAAGTCCCTGCTATTAGTAACTGAAAGTAAATTTTTTGGCATGTGTTGAATTCAGGTAAATGTGGTGACCTAGATGAGTTCCTGAGCAGTGTTTGGAACACAGTAACTGCTCAGTAAATGATAGCTGCTGCCACTGTTATTTTTATTTGCAGAAGATAGCCTCCTGTGATCAGAGCCTGGGCCTTTCATATTGAAAGATGACATCAGTGGGCCGGCCTGTGGCTCATTGGCTCAGTTAGGAGAGCATGGTGCTGACAACACCAAGTCAAGAGTTAAGATCCCCTTACTGGTCATCTTTTAAAAAAAAAAGAGCATGGTGCTGACAACACCAAGTCAAGAGTTAAGATCCCCTTACTGGTCATCTTTTAAAAAAAAAAGAAAGGCGACATCACTGAGAAAATATCCTATTTGTGCAGCTTCTTGTTCTTCTGAGGTCAATAAATATGCTCTCCTTCCATACCTATGGCCCAGGATCTTTAAAAAAAGATTGTAGGAATAGAGTGAAATGTTTTGGTATTCTTTTGTGATGGTATAGAAGAAATTTGATGTAGGGAGAGGCCTAATAGTGACTTTCTTTGCAGTGACTGTTTAAAACAGCTTTAATATAATTTATGACTCCCACTAAAAGTTGATTTTACCCTCTTTTCTGAGTTGTCTCCTTAAGAATTCTTGGGAAATTAGAGACAGTGATATAAAAAAGATTTTCTCAGTTCTAGGAATTTCTGGAATTGTGTCTCAATTTAGTCTGCCCTGTGGGTCTCTTGGAACACAGTGCTAACAGAAAAGATCTAGACATTCACCTACTTTGGACTTGTTTGGGAACTGAGATGGGCATGTAAAAAACAACATTCAGCACGTAAAAACCATACTGGAAATAAGTGTGTTGGTAGCTATTTTTACTGGGCAGGCAGTCAGTGTCAGAGATTCTTAATATTTTCTGTTTATCCTTCATATCCACTGTCGTTCTTAACATAAGTGACTTGTACAATAAATGCATGTTTATTAAATATTCCTTGAAAGAATGACTATCATCTCTCTCCTTTTTGGGTGGGGGTGGAGGCACTGACCAGAACAGAGATGGAACCATGGACCTTGGTATTACCATCACTGTGCTCTAACCAACTGAGCTAACCATCCAGCCCAGACTGTGGTCTCTTAACACCATAGTTTTTGTGATTGAGACCATTTTCTCTTCTAGAATGCACAACAATATAAATGTACTTAATATCACTGAACCGTGCACTCCAAAATGGTTAAGTGCTGGGGCCGGCCCGTGGCTCACTTGGGAGAGTGTGGTGCTGATAACACCAAGGCCATGGGTTCGGATCCCTATGTAGGGATGGCCAGTTAGCTCACTTGAGAGAGCGTTGTGCTGACAACACCAAGTCAAGGGTTACGATCCCCTTACCAGTCATCTTTAAAAAAAAAAAAAAAAGTGCTAATAACACCAAGGTCCAGGGTTCCATCTCTAGCCAGCCACCAAAAAAAAAAAAAAAAAAAAAAAAAATTAAAATGGTAAATATTATGTATGTTTTACTACAGTTAAACAAACAAAAACACAACAGTATGAGACAGATGAAAATACAGTTTCCAAGATAATTTTGACCTTGACATCTCAGATTCTGTCCAGTCCAGTTTTCAGTGTTTGTTTACCACCATATACCAGAAGGTGGGGACCAAAGGAGCTTGTTGCCTGAGATATTTCATCAATTATTGGTGGAAAACATGCCAGGAAAGGGGAATAGCTTCTAATATGTCAGGTGGATCTTATAAGTTAATGAGCACCATTAGGGAAAATGACGGTTGGTTTTTTTGTGTGTGTCTAGTCTCTTTATCCAGTTTGTAATTATCTTGTTTCCTCTTTGCTTCAAGGTCAGCAGCTAAGGGAGAAAGAATGGGATGTGTAGAGCAAATGTATTATTTCCTCATTTGGACACAGCAGTTTTTTTCTCTAAGCATAGTGGAAAGTGGTAGGGGAAGGGAGTGTAGAGAAGAGGATAGACAATAGAATTCCAAGGACTGAATGAGCTGACTGTGGTTTGAGAATATGGAGAATAAGGGCCTAAGATCTGTGAGTCTGATGCTCATTTTAACATTTCACAAAAAGTTATGGGAAGCTTACAAAGGTCAGTAGTCCTAAATTAAAACCTTTAGCTCTCCCTGTATCTTGTGGCACGGGAAGCTTCAGTATTGTGATTTCAGCTGAGCAGCACTCCTCTTATACTAATTCCTCAGTTTATCCTGGTGTTGGTTTTCTGGCAGTTCAAGGATTCCTGAATTTCTCAACTGAAATTAAACAAGAGAAAATCTCCAAGGTTTTTGGAATCCATTGTTATTTGCACAGATTCATTGTCATTGCTATTCACTTCTCCTCCCCACTATTCATTTTTAGTATACCAGAATGGCAGCATTTCTTATTTGTCTGTAGAGACTATTCTCTGATGTTTTCTGAAGATAACACTTGTGAAGATGCCCCACGGTGAGTGTCCAGTGCTACTCTACAAAATGCTAGAAGCCTCAGGCTCTTTTGTGGCAGACTGGGCCAGGAATATTTTCAAGGAGTAAATTCTCCTGACTTTTAACCTTCAGCAATTTACCTCATTCCCTTTCTCCACAAGAAGAAGGTCAAGGCCAACACCTCCAGGAGACATTTCTATTCTCTCCATTCCAGCTGGATTTAATAACAACCCATCAGCAAAATGAATCAAAGAGTTTACTGAGTGGAAACTGTGAAAAAAAAAAAAAAAAAAAAAGGCAAGGAGAATCTTATCTTGTAGCTCTTAGTGATAGAGACTGTTGCCATGGAGTCCTGGATCAGATTGGCTGACCCAGGGGCCAATGAGCAGATAGAACATAAACATATCATCATTTAACCTTGCAGAATCCATTTATGCAGTGATAGATGACATTAATACCATAACTGTATATAGAAGCTGTGAAATAAAATGTTTCAAGAATGGTGTAAGGTGTTTTTCTCTTCTCTTTCAAAATTTTTAAAATATAAACACTGTAATTGCATATTCTTAATATGATTTGATTGGGAGAGGATGTGGTGGGAAACACCTGCTACCTGTCTGTGGATTGAGCTGCTGTTGCAGTCAGTTGGGCTTGTGCCAAGTCTAAATCTAATGGTGGCCTTCTAGACCAGAAGAGATTTGTCTTTATGTATGAAGCTGCTTTGCTTATTTTGGTAGCTTTAAAGCTGATTCAGAAACAGCTTTTGTCTCTCTTGTTTTTTCTTCTTTCTCTTTCACTCCAATATTGTAGATCCCTGTTGACGTCCTATTTGTCTTGCAATTTGGTCTGGAAATAGAGGATTAGCTGAGGGTAGCTTCCATGTTTTCTATTTTCACTTCCCTAGCTTGTTCATATTTATTGACTTAAACATCTGGGAGATTTCATTGAGCTCAATGTTGGTTCCTTGTCATAGCAGATTATGGCATATATTATATGCCCTGGAGACTAAGAATGATTCATTCATACAAAGAAAATTCTCTCTCTAGGTCTTGTAAGTGGAAGAAATCAAGAGTCTTGTGTTTCTCTTCTTACACTTTATTTCAAGGGATACTTGAAAAATTATGATGGGTCTTTCTCTTTGCTCCCCTAATGTTCTCATGCTTCACCATTTATAGAACTGAAGGATTGAAAGAGACCTCAAGAGGTCCATGAGTTTATTATTCTCCTCTTTTGAGTATCCGAGTCTCTCAGTAAGATGTGAACCTTTCATTATTCTATTGCCTCTGTCTCAGGAAAAAACAAACAAACTTTAGATTCATCTATTAAGCCAAGGGGAGCAAAAGGTCTGTACGATGTTTGACTGAATAACTTTTTGTGAGGGAGGCCTTAGGGTAAGAATAAGGGATTTTTTGTTTTTGTTTTTCATTGGATAGACATATAGCAGGAAGAAAAAGTATCAGTTTAGTCTGACAGGTTATAAGCTTGAACCTCACTTAGCTCACACAGTTGTTTAGAAACAGATCTTCCTTGCTAGGCTTTATTTTGAGTGGGAATCATTAATCTCTTGGATGAGAATTGTGGAAAGTCATCCTGATCTGAATTTGGGAAAACAGCAGGTCATTTCGAGAAAATGGTATGATATCAGAGAAAGAACAAGAGTTTCAAGCTAATCTTGAATTGAATTCTAGCTTTGCCACTTACATTCTATGACTATTTAGGCAAATTACTTTCATTCATTTAAAAATATGTTTTGGGCCAGCCTGTGGCTCACTCGGTAGAGTGCGGTGCTGATAACACCAAGGCCCCGGGTTCGGATCCTATATAGGGATGGCCGGTTTGCTCACTGGCTGAGCGTGGTGCTGACAACACCAGGCCAAGGGTTGAGATCCCCTTACCAGTCATCTTAAAAAAAAAAAAAAAAAAAAAGAAGTGAATGAAACAAAATCAAAATTCCTGTCCTCGTTGAGCATACATTGGGGGGAGAAAGACAGTTAACAAATATGTGGAGTGTTAGATAGTGATAAATACTGAGGAGAAAAATAAAGGCGGGGGATTGGGTTAAGAAGTATTTGGGGGTTTTGTAATTTTAGTTATTGTGGCCACAGAAGAGCTCACTGAGATGACATTTGAATAAAGATCTGAAAGAACTGCATAAGCAAGCTGTGCGAGGGTGGAGGGTGGGGGGATACCATTCTAGGCAGAAGGAAGGAACAGTAAAGGCAATCACCCTAAAGTGGTTTTAGGGCACAAGAAAGAGCCATTGTGACTCCTCAGCCTCTAGTAACCACAATTCTACTCTCTACTTCTTAAGGAATGTTCTTTATTTATTTATTTTATTTATTATTATTTTTTTTTAAAAGATGACCGGTAAGGGGATCTTAACCCTTGGCTTGGTGTTGTCAGCACCACGCTCAGCCAGTGAGCGAACCGGCCATCCTATATGGGATCCGAACCCGAGGCCTTGGTGTTATCAGCACCACACTCTCCTGAGTGAGCCATGGGCCGGCCCGGAATGTTCTTTATTTTGATGGGTGCTGACTCTTACTCACCTCATAATGATGCTTATCTTTTTCCTTGCAGCAAAGGTAGCACAAGGTGACACTCTTATATCCTTGTAGTAGATTGAATTATGTCCCCTCAAAACTCATTAAAGCTTGAATTGTGTTCCCCAAGTTTTATGTATTAGAAATTTAGCCCCTACTGTGATTGTTAAAGAGGGTGGGAAATCCTATTATGGTAATGGAAAGGTGGAGCCTTGAATAGGTGATTAGATTGTAGGTCCGTGCAGTAGTGAATGGATTAAAAATGGTGGTCAGGGGCATGGATCTGAGGGCTTTAAAAGAAGAGGAGAGTCTCTTTCTTGCTCTCTGCTCTATCTGCTTCCACCATCTTGCAGTGTGAGACCCCTGGGTCACTGTCACCACCACCTGATGGACTTTGGACTTCCCAGCCTCAGAAGTGATAAATGTCATTTTTCTTTCTAATCACCCAGTTTCAGGTATTTTGTTATAGCAACACAGAAAATCTAATACAATTCTCCATAAGAATGGCAACTCTTCCCTCCTAAGTACATATCAGTTCCAGGGTGTTGCTGTAAGATTCCTTACTTATAGGAATTGTTTATTATTATATTCATCATTGTGTCTTAGAGTGTGTATGTGTTATATATGTGAGGGTTCTTCAAAAAGTTCACGGAAGGATTCATATTATCTTTTAATTCAAGCTTTCTATGAATTTTTTGAAGTACCCTTGTGTGAGATACCAATTAGAGAATATATTAGGATTCAGGTCTGCTGCAATTAATAGCAAAACCCAAGTAATATCTTAAACAAGACAGAAGTTTATTTTTCTTTCATATTTGAGAAGTCCAGAGGTAGTTGGTCCAGGGCTGGTCTAGTCAGAGACGTAGGTATCTGTAATTTTTCATCTTAGTATCATCTCACAGTTCAGGATGGCTGCTAGAGCACCAGCCTTTGCTTTCACATTCAAGCCAGGAGGAATTAGGGATGAGTAAAGAAGGGCCACCCACTTTATGGAAGTTGTATTAACTACTTATATTTGTTTGCTAAGCCTGCCATAACAAAAGAGCACAGATTGGGTGGCTTAAACAACAGAAAATTTATTTTCTCACAGTTTTAGATGCTAGAAGTCCAAGATCAAGGTGTTGACAATGTTGGGTTCTTCTGAGACTTCTCTCCATGGCTTCCAGATGGCATGTTCTCTCTGTGTCCTCACAGGTCTTTCCTTTATGCGCATCATGCCCCTGGTGTCCCACTGTGTGTCCAAATTTCCTACTCTTATAAGGACACCAGTCAGATTGGATTACGTCTCACCCTAATGGCCTCATTTAATTTAATCACCTCTTTGAAGGCCCTATCTCCAAATACAGTCACATTCTGAGGTACCAGGGGTTAGGGCTTCAACATATGAATTTGGGGCTGACACAGTTCAGCCTATTACACTACTTCTGTTTACATCTTATGGACTACAACTTAATCACTCATATTTAGCTACAGTAGAGGTTGTGATACGTGTAGCTTTTTTCCAGGAAGCCATGTACCCCAACTAAAGATGGGATAGTTCTGTTATGAGAGAGTCAGTTGGATATTGGAGAATACATAGCAGTTTCTCCTTTGCAACAGAGGCTTAAGGGCTAATGATTATTAAAGATTTCCAATTCCTTCTTGTGAAATTAGATTGTTTTTATCTCATTTCTCTGGCTAGTCTTACTTTCAATTTTACGTTTTGAAAGATTCTTTTTTTTTTCCTTTTTTGTCTTTTTTTTTTTTTTCGTGTCCGGCAATGGACCGCAACCCTCAGTGTCGCGCCCGTACCGGACCGGGACCGGCAACGGGATCGCAACCCTCGGTGCTGCACCTGCCCCTCGCTCAGCCAGTGAGCGGGAACTGGTCTGTATGTGGGATCCGAACCCTCGGCGGGAGCGCCACCGCGCTCCCAAGCGGCGCACTGTAGCAGTGTGCCGCCGCGCCCGCCGCCG